>NC_070600.1:20219736-20334519 GCF_027409825.1 Scomber japonicus | reverse complement strand
GTGAATCATTGGAGAATCTGTGATACCTCGGCTTTGTTTGGAGCACCAAGCCTCAAGACTTCAGCATCGCCCCCCATGAGAACGACTGCCGAGGGGGGAAACAGGAAGCGGTGTGCGCGGAAGCTGAAGCACAACAAGCAAACCGAGTGAACGTCTGCTCCACCGACGATAAACTAGACTACCCCAAGTCTGCTTCTGACCTCCTGGAGAGAAATAATAAACTTCTGTGCCTTCATCTTCACAGAGATGCAGCTACACGACGAGCTAGACGGGCTAACCGCTCTCCTCTCTACAGGATTGCTTCATTGTCCGTTAAGAACTGAGGTTGAGGGTCGGCCATCACACCTTTTTATGGTCAAGTTTAAAGGACTTAGTAGTTTTTCATCTCCCATTAAGACAGAATGCTGTTCATGAGCTGACTTCTGGAGTTTTTTTACAACTTACATATAATTTAATGTATCCTCACTGGACTTGTAGATCTCATAGAATATGGTAATAAACTGATAAATGGACTTCTAAAGCTGCACTTCAATAAAATTTATAGTGAGTCATAGTAAATTTTACTCTTTTACACTTCGAGAGTGTTTAAACATCTTAATTAAAGACCAGCGAGGGACCAAAGTCATTTCTCTTTTATGTGAAGGTCAAGGTTCACTACAGTTTTCCAGTCCTTCGACAACGCCCTGAGGGACTTTTTCATTCATAAACATAAAAAAAACATGAACGCTAGATGTGATCATGCACAAAAAGAAAGTTCATCATATCAGAGGTGGTGTTATATTTGAATAAAAACACCAAAATCTGCTTAATTTTCCACCACAGCAGCTGGTTCATTGAGTTACATGTTGTACTATTAGCGAGGCGTTCAAGGACTAACGCTCCTGTTTGTGGTTAGCATGTCGGTGTTGTGACTCTAAACACCTTTAAGGCCGACTGAGAGGACATTAAACACCACTTAAATCCACGTAACGCTAAATCACAAACACACACACAGTTGCTCACATGACGGCTGACCTGACCTGTATCCCTCCGCTCATGAAACACTTTATAATTCACTAAAAATAAACGGATCAGACACTTTTAAACGTATTAAAAAAAAAAAAAAGGTGGAACAACTTTTAGTGGGTCATGAGTTTAATCTGCATCAGTAGATGTGGACTAATAGTCTTTAATGAGGTTCGAATGAGGTCAAGGTCTGCAGGCTAACACATGCAGCACTGAACAGAAGTAGCAGGTTAAAACTACACGGATACTACCATTTTAATAGCAAAAGATATCAAAATATATAATATAAGGTCAAAAAGTTAATTATATATGAGTTAGAGGAGGAATAGTGTGAGAGGGGGAGGAATTTATACTTCTTCCTGCCTCTTTTTGAACACAGTTATTCTTCTTTTGTTCATTTTTCTTTATCTAGTTTTATTCTGAAGTTTGAAATAAATAAATAAATTCAATATAATTCAAATGCAAAAGCTGCAAGCTGCATCTCAGCTGGAGTAGAAAAGTGTGTCAGGAGTGTGAGACACACAAAATGTTAAAACAGAAAACAGATGTAGCAGCAACAGCAGCAGCAGAAGAGGGAAGATATGACTAAAAATGAGAAAAAGGAAAAAAGAGGTTAATCAAACATGACAATTACAAGCAGGTCACCAGATCCTGTGACAGACAAGCAGGAGGAGTTTGGTTTGCAAAGGAAAAATGGAAAATCGCCAACACACACACACACACACACACACACACACACACACACACACACACACACACACACACACACACACACACACACACACACACACACACACACACAGGCCACAAATCTGTCGCTCCGAGCTGAATTTAGTATTACTTAGTATCATCAAGTACTATATTTAGAAATTATGTTCCTGCAGAGCTTCAGTAGGTTTCCTGCAGTGTTTTAATCTGCATCGTTACACTTTTAAAGAAGATTAATCTACACAAGAGGAAAAAAACTGAAGCTCTATTTCACACAGAAAATCTATATTTAATGATTAATTTCATGTTTAAGTCATTTTCTGCTGTTTTGGTTCATCAGAAAATGAGACGCTTCAGGTTCAGGATCTGAAGGACTTCCCACATCTGCAACACAGCTGCTTGGAGGGAAACGCTGGATCACAGCAATAAATTAGATAAAACGTGGAAATATGTGTTTTTATTAGAGCTGCAACGACCAATCAATCATCAGAAAGTTAATAAGGAACCATTTTGATAACCAATTAATCATGTTAGTCATTTTTTTAAGCATAAATGGCAAAAATCAAAAGGTTGCAAGCGTCTCAACTAACAATTATTTCAACTGTCGAGTGATTTGTGGATTATTTTATGGAGTAATTGATTAATTGTTGGTCCATAAAATGTCAGAAAATATCCTCTTTTGTCCATAACACAAAAATATTTAATTTATTATCATAGAACCAGAAGATATTCACATGTGAGAGGCTGAAATCACAGAAATTTGGAGTCAAAATGATTAATCAATTATCAAAATAGGTGGGAATTGATTTAATAGATGAACTAATTGACTATTGTTGCAGCTATAAACTGAATATCTTAACATTTTAGCTTATTACTGACACAAAACAAGCTAATTAAAGACATCCATGTGACCCTTTATGAGACTATGAATGCTATTTTTTACCATATCATACACTTAACGATCCATCACCTAATTGAGAAATGACTGGCTGATTAATTGAGATACTAAAGTAATCATTAGTTGCAGTGCTAGAGTTGACAGTTTTTTGTTGAAACTGAGGGAAAATGTTTCTGACTGGACCAAAAAAAGCATCACAAACTGCCAAAGAAATGATTTAAAATGTCTAAAAGGAACAAATCTATCATCTACTGTTGCTTCTTACAAGTCAAAGTCTGTCTTAAACGAGGGTATTTGATGAAAAGAGTAAATCACGGTTAAAATTTATGCCTCAAATCAGCTCATGGTGTCATTTCTGAGTCCGACTTTAGTCACAGATCCTCTACAGACCCTGTGTGGCCTCGCTGTGCCGAGAGGACAGGATGGAGAGGTGACAACTGGCAGGAAGTGACATACAATAGATTAGAAACCCGGATGAATGGAGGAAAGAGAGGAGAGGTGAGGAGGAGAGGAGGATGGAGGGGTGAGGAGGAGAATAGAGGAGGAGGGAGAGAAGGGGGAGGGGTGAGGAGGAGAGGAGGATGGGGGGGGGGGGGGGATGAACTAACACAGGAAGGAAATCTAGAGAAGGGGAATGTGAGAATGGAGGGATTTGGATTCACGTGTGTCCTTGAGGACAGGAAAGACAACACCGGATTTTAACTAAACTGGCCTTTTAATATCAACAAGAAGTCATTTTAATACAATAAACTGTCAGAATAAAGTTATTTCATTTTAATTAGTTTATAATAATAATTAGTTAGACACTAGTTGACTATGGACTAACTTTACTGCAGCATTATGATTTGATTTAACACATGTTTCCTGCAGCTTATTATATATTATTTACTATTATATTATAATTATATTAAAGGCATATTTGTACCTTAGTTATAAGTATCTGTTTTGCATGTGAAGAGGGTAAAACTACGATAGCACCCTCCTTTCTTTGGACTGTTATATGAGATGAAAATCAAACAAGAGGAGGAAAAAACTGGTAAAAAATGAAGTATGACCTGTTCTTTTGGCTACAGGCTCAAGTTATAAGCTTGAGGTTGTAGAGTTTACTGAGTGTGTGTGTGTGTGTGTGTGTGTGTGTGTCTGTCTGTCTGTCTGTCTGTCTGTCTGTGTGTGTGAGAGAGAAAGAAAGAAAGAGAGAGGGAGGGAGTGAAAGATAAGATCTGTATCTGTAGCAGTCAGTCTGTCTATCAGTTGCCCTTGGAGATAAATAAAAAAACACAAGGTAGTTTTCCCACAGCAGACTGATAAGAGAGTTGAAATCTTTTTACTTCACGGTGTTTAAACTTGTGCTAGTTCTCCCGAAAAAAACTAAAAAAGATCAAATTTGGAGGTAAAGTGGATTAAGAAGAGCAGAAACTGGTCTAACTGGAGAGTTAAAAAAAAAATAAAGAAAGAAAAGTGACTGCCAGTGTGTTTTAAAGAGAAACAAGAGGGCTGCAGGGTGGGGTCAGGTATAACATATCAAACCATTAATCTGCTCTGAGGGGTCAGAGGAGAGGGAGGAGGAGAAGGAGGAGATGCAGCAGGAGGAGGAGGAAGAAGAGGAGGTACAGCAGGAGAAGGTGGAGGAGGAGGAGGAGGAGGAGTGGATGGGTCAGCAGAGAGAGAGACAGAGGAGGAGGTGCAGCAGGAGGAGGAGGAGGAGGAGGAGGAGGAGGTACAGCAGGAGTAGAAGGAGAAGGAGGAGGTGCAGCAGGAGGAGGAGGAAGAGGAGGAGGAGTGCAGCAGGTGGAGGAGGTGCAGGAGGAGGAGGTGGGGTGGATGAACAACAAACAAGCTCTCCTTATCAAACACACTGTAAAAAGTAAGCATGATGTCAGCGTTTTGGCTCCGATCATTCGGAGGGTAAACACAAAGGACGCCACCGCCGTCCTCTTTAAGCCTTTCATTTCATGTTCATATCCTGACTCATTATTAGTCTCTCACAGTCATAAACTCCACATTAGTCACTAGCTGATTCTTTAAAGATTAATTACACACATTAGGAAAAGTCTGACTAAAAGAAATGTGTATAAGATGTTTTTACAGCTCTCAAATGTAAAAATAACGTAAGGGTTGATCTGATCACTGCTGGTTTTGTCTTTGTTTTTTCATATTGTACAGCTTCTGAGGAAACTTCTTCTTCCTCTTGATCAACACGTATGAAGTTCCTCTCTCTCTCTCCCTCTCTCTCTCTCTCTCTCTCTCTCTCTCTCTCTCTCTCTTACTTGTGGATCATTACGACACAGCGTCATTTATTTAATCATAAGCTGATTTATAGGTTGTGAATCCAGCTTCCTGTGTGTGTGTATGACTGTTGGAAAGCACCGGGGAGTGTGAAGGTCCAACACCCTAAAGCTGAATTATTCACTCCTTTTTTTTTTTAAAGTGCTTTATTGAATGGGCAGTAGTGTAAAGAGTGGGAGCTTTTTATACTTTATTCATTCAGATTCTTATCAAATCCCTATTGTGAATCAAATCATACAATTTAACTAAGCTAAAATACCCTTACAGGCAAAAAAAGCTGCATTAAAGCTGCAACAATTAGTCCATAGATCAATAAAGCAACAGAAATAGAAATAGTTAAACAGATATAATTGGATTTTGGACTGCTGATCAGATAAAAAATCATTTTAAAGACATTTAAAGACGTCACCATGACTGATATGAAACATTAAAGGGCGTTTATTATAGACAAAATGTAGTTTGTGGAAGCTCTAGTTGTCATAAAGAGTCATTTGGGGTATATTCTATTATCTTTTTGGTACATATGAATTGGGAAATAAAGAAAAATATAAATATTCTCTATGTTGCCATGCATGAGTTAATTGTTTGCAGCTTTATACGTTAAAAAAAGCGCTGATTTCTTACACCAAGCTGCAAGAAATAATACAGATTTAATCACTTTTAATCATTATTGCACAGGTGTTTATGTATAAAACTGATAGCCACACCTTAAAGTACTAGCACCTGAGATTTAAATGCAACAATATAAAAGTGCTATAACACAAACCTCTGCAGAACTAATGTACGTGCTGCATGGACAGAAGCTGAAGAGGCCCAAACTTCCCTTTAAGAAACCAGTTCTCATTACTGCTGCATATCAACTTATTCACAATCAGGTGACACTGCTGCTGACCTGCTGCTGACCGGCAGCCGGCCTTCGATTACACGAGCACAAACACAACCACTGTCACTGCAAACTGCATCATTGAATAATCCAAAATGTACAGAAAACCACGAGTGAACACAGCAAACACTCACTGCAGAATAAAACCAGGACTGCCAATCACATCACAAGAAAATATATTAAAAATTTATATAAGTATAGTTTTAGGACATTTTTAACTGCAACATTTATGCTTATTTGACGCATTTTTAGATTAAAATGTGTATTAAATGGGTGCAAAATCTACTATAATCTATATATAATGCAGTTAAATGAAATACTACACTATGCATGTAAATCCACAACTTGTTTTGAAGTCTTATCTATCCATTTTTACTCCATTATTATTTTACAACTTGAACTTGACACTCATTGTACTTTACTCCTGGGTGTGTAACTACTGTAGGAGTGCTTTAAATCGATCGACAGGAACGATAAAGCATCAATTTTGATATATTTGTTGTTTTGAGGGATTTTAAGCTACGACTAATGATTATTTTTGAAGTAATTGGTTGTTTTTTAGTCTATAAAATGGCAGGAAGAAGTGAAAAATGTTGATTAATGTTCCCCAAAACCAAAAATGAAACCACTAATGTTGTTGTTTTGTCGTTTCTACCTCTGTTAATGTCACATTTTGGGACTTTGACCATGTTTAACAGACATTTGACATCATAACTGCACATAAATAACAGATTAACTAGAAAACGCTTCATATTGTCCCTTTAAAAATATGATGGCTGCCCAACATCATGTATGAATGATGATGAATAAGCCACAGTAAGCCTACTGTACGGTCTGTGAGCATGATTTGAATTGAAGATGAGCTGATTTGGCTGTCCAGTGTCCAGTGTGTGTGTGTGTGTGTGTGTGTGTGTGTGTGTGTGGTTGGGTGAGATTACCCTCTTGTGTTTTTCCACGAGACGCACAACCCGACTGGTCAGCGTGACATTTCCCGACAGACTCGCCATTCACACACTGAAAAGGTGATTACAGTGGAGAGAGGCGGCGGGGGCGAGAGAGAGTGTGTGTGTCTGTGTGTGTGTGTTTGTCTGTATGTGTGTGTGTGTGTGTGTGTGTGTAGGATATAGAGATAAATCCTCTTTTAGCCGCATTGTTACATCTCATTTCTCTGTTTGACCATCCTGAATCAGCTCATCAGCCGTCAGTCTTTGTGTTCCTCTCTCTCTCTCTCTCACTCTGTCTCTCTCTTATTTAAACTCTTAAACTTTCTCGTAACGACTCCGGCTTGATCAGAAATATCTCCTCTCTCGTGGGAAACACTGTGATTGAAAGTTATGAATGGGCTGGCTTTAAACTGCAGCTACATTTCAGTTTACTCACAAACTAAAACACTACTTTTTTTTGGTTGCACAGACTTTTGAAAGGGGAAAAAAACAGGAAGCAAGTCTAATTGGATGTAATGATGAATTAAACGCTATAATATACACAAGAAAACACTGTTACTCCTATTACTGCTGCTACCTTTGGGATGGCAGTTTATCTCAAAGTTTATCTCAAAATGTATCACTTATAGTATGTTTGCACTGATGGTTTGGCTGATATTAATAATAAATATCACCTTTAAGACAGTTGAAGGTGTCAACAAGTGTATTTATTACTTTTTTTTTAGACTATATAGACTAAAAGTTTACTCAGATAGTCAAAAGCATCATGTTACTTCCAGCTAGTTCACAATGTCTAGAAATGTATAGCAATGTGCATAATTTAGGCAGAATTATAAGACTGGATATATAAAGATGGACGTAGCAAGGTGTGAAGCCCAGAGTTGAAGCTTATAGTTGGAGCCATCTTTCCTATTTGGAGCCAAGACTTTTACTAAAGCTGCAGGAAACATGGACCAACCGGCAAAATGGGGCTAACAGGGCAGGTATAGCTATCAAGTACCATTAAATTTAGTGAAATATTGCAACAATAGTCCAAATCAGTGCGAATCCTGGAGCCTGGGAGTGTTTCAGGTGAGCCAAGCATCAATCAACGCTGTCAATTAACTCCCACATAACAGAAATTAAAGCTACGAAATGCTTATTAAAAAAGGGCCTGAATATGGGAATTGAGACTCAATGAAAAGAGTTCAACAACTTAGTATTTCTAACAGATAAATTGATGTTTTTTTAAAGGCATTTTTTTTTTAAAGGTACTTCTGCACTGGCTTCAACCTCGAGCCGTGGTAGCTGCCACTTCAGTAGAGTAAGCAGCACTCAGCGGTGAACATAAATACACATTGACTCGCACAATAACCTTCTATTTTTCCCGATACAGAACCAGTAATTTCATACAGTCGACACATTTTCCCCAAAAGGGACACGTCCCTTTTTCTAGTTGTAATTACTGTTGGCGTGTGGGGAAACCACCAGACAGCAGCCAACAGCGTCCCCATTTTGGGTCCGGAGCCACAGTTTTAAAAGACACCACAGGTCACAACCTCTGTCTTGCAGCAGTGTATGGGAAACATTGTGCATCCACTCTCCACACACACACACACACTGACACACACACAGTAGCATGAGGGAATGGAGACCTGTGGCATTTTTTGTGGGTAAAGTGAAGGGGGGTCATGCAAGTAACGCATTAAGTGGGCAGAGGAGAAGAATTGCTCGATTCTTGCAGCTGTGTTAGCAATGCTGTGTCTGTCTGATACAGTGTGAGCATATGTGTGTGTGTGTGTGTGTGTGTGTGTGTGGGTGTGCATGGTGTGAATGAATGCATGCATGTGTGACTAGAGGAGCTACTTGAAGACTGTGTAGAGTGGCCGACTGGTATTTTGGTCAAGGAGAGTGATGGAGAGACTGACCTAATTTTGAGTACCAGACATGATAAAGCTGAATGTCTTTGGTTCTTAACTCAATCCAACGCTTAGACTGGACCTAATTCTCTCTCAGTCTGCAGGCAAAGGGCACATTTTAAATCTAGGTTATTTGTGTTTTTAGGGGGTTGTTAAAATTGTGGGGTAAGGAGGGGCCAAATTGGGTCACAAGGCTGCAGTTGTGATAGGCTTATTAAAGTCCCCCTCCAGGCTAATGACCACTCAGACTCAAATCTGTATCATTCAATCTTTTATAATCACGTGCTTCTTAATTTAAAGTCAAAACATGCACAAATAAAATAGCTTTAAACACTTTAAATGCCAGTGTTTGCTCTCAATTCCAATGCCTCTATAACTGAGCAAAGGAACAACAAAAAAAAGGGGCTTTATTATTGTCAAATTTACATATAGGTTAAACCCACCAACAACTGTCAAAATGGGATTAAGCCACAAGCTGGTTGTTATGCAAATATTCGTACAACTTGCTCCTAAAGACGTGCCAAACCCCATTTAAAAATATGCCAATTTAACGCTTGCTTCCTCATTATCAACACATAAGAAAGACAAAACACAATAATACGCAACTTTATAATAAATATATTAATAATAGATAAAATCGGCGTTAAATACAGTATACAAAATCACAACTTTTAAACCACCGTGTTCCTCTTTATAATGGATTTAGTTGGGAGAAGGGCGCAGGAAACAACAGGTGGACCAGCTAGAAAAGTGATGATTTTGTGTGAAATTATATTGTTTTTTAATTCAAGATGAAAGCCGATGTGAAGAATGCATGCTAAAGATTTGCAAATAATGTTAAAAATATTTCTATTTGATCTGCATATTTAGAAATAAGATAGATAATATCGATTTGACGCATTTCTGAATGGAGTACTGAACCGAGCCTCAAGCAGGAATGAGATAACCGGACTTTGAAGCAATTACTCATCCATAAAACAAAACAGGCGTACATGGAAGAAGGAAGTAGGCAAATGTGTCATGTTTACCTTGCTCTCTGCTGTGACTTTGCCTGAGGGTTTTTTGAAGAAAGAAGTCCTTGCTGTGAAAAAGTATTCCTCGGAGTCCTCCTCCAAGCTACTGTAGCCACTGCTCATCGTGCTATTCCACGTCATTTGCAGAGAAACAACTTCTCGGCCACATCCAAAAAAACTTTTCTCCCTTCCCCACCACCACGAAAAAATGAAATTAAAAAAATAAAATAAATGGAGTAATTATCAGCTTCCACACAAGGTTAAAAAAGAAACACTGTATGCACAGTTATAGGGGATGACTTCCTCTTTCAAATCCGCTCAACTGTGTCCCAATCCCCCTCTTCTCCACCTCCTCCTTCTCCTTCCTCTCTCTCTCTCGTGTGTCCTTGCTTTTACTCCACTTCAATGGCCAAAAAGTCATTTAAAAATCTCCATTTTTTAAAGCCAAAATAAAAAACAAGTTGTTATAAAAGGCGTCAATGTATTAACTTTTACTAATGTGGCCGAGAATGAGCCGAAAAACCCCCTAAAACAGACGCTCCGGTTACTTGTTACTCTCCTGTTAACAGTGTGTAAGGTTTGGTTTGACTTGTCTTGTGTGACAGACAGGCTACAGTAAGGCCCCGCCCACTAACCGCAGTCAGCCAATCAGCGGCCTCTCAGATACTACAGCACCGCCCACAACACCACATCCAGCCAATCAGCGCTTTGATTGCCAGTTTAAGTGCAGCTGATAACAGTATATGCTGTAAAAAAAATTAAATTAAATACTATGAATGGTTTATATTTGAATTATCCTTGTTTTTGTATAGATTTGTGTATATTATCTATGCTTTAATGCACAATTCTTACTAACATTCATGCACTTTAGCATTATAGTACCTCCCACTCCCATTTACTGTATGTTAATCCCAGGAATATAATCTCAGGATTTTCTGCATATTGCATATTTATATATTGCATATTTATTCACACAGAGGTTGTTTACTGTATGCTGTATTTTATTTTATTTAGTTGACCACTTTCACCCAATTTCTTTGAAGGGGGATCAATAAAGATACATCTTATCTTATTTTATCTTATCATAAAGCACCCTATACAGTGTCTTCAGTGTGTATTCTCAGCAAATAGTATATCAAAGTTATATTCTTTATGTATGTTGTTGTATTTGAGTTAGTTTATGTATGTATTTTTAATGTATTTTAGCCTTTAATTGTTTCTTTTACCCGCCTCACTGTTTTTGTATTTAGATTTATATGTCAAGTGGCTGCTGTAACCCCATTTATGATCAATTAATTACTCTATATATCTATCTATCTACAGAAGGATGTCCTAAATATGCAGTCAAAAGTTTAGAAACACTAGTACTATATGTGCAGAGTTTGACTTCGCATTCATCTGCTGAAAGGAGAAACTTGAAGTACACACAACTACACAATGGATGGACTGTTTTATGTCTAGCAGTTAAACATATTAGACTAAAAACATTTGCATATTCATAGCTTCTGGGTCTTTCAATGAAAGACTTATTCAATACTTAACATCCTGCCATTTTAATGCCAAGTAGATCACATTGACAACAGAAATTTGCTTTCTCTCAGTAAACTTTCCATTCAGTGAAACATTTCTATTCAAGCATATTTTATGGCTATTTATGGGCCTATTGTGATCTGATCAATAGTAAAATATGAACTGGGCCACTTTCCAGCCTGAATATGTGAATGGTTCTTTTATTAAGTGCTTCCCTCTTCTGTTTTGTCTCATAAACAGCAAAATCATGAATAATACTTAATCAAATCAGACCGGAAACAATGTTATTTTGAAGCATGGATGTTCATTGTAGATTTTTTTCTGAGCTTACAGCCACCTGGAGTTTGCTCAGTCTGGTTTTTTAATGAATGTTTTACTACTTAAAGTAAAAACATGACTTTTAGGTTTATAATATATAACAATATGTTCAGTTTCAGTGTCTCGGATGATTTCAAGGTTGTTAATAATCTGCATGAGAACGAAGCATCCATCAATGCTAAAACACAGAGAGAAGTTTTTTCCCCCTACCACACATTTAGGCAACATAAGAGTGCCCATACCATGACCCCTAAATCCTCTCTCTGTCTCAGGTGTAGCTGAGAAATTCAATCAGATCAATGTCACCCTCAAACATCAGTATACTCAAAGTAAAACTTGTTAAAACACCATCGACAGGACTAAAGTTACCCACATTCCTAAATCAGAAGGTCAGAGGTCGGAAACAGAGCTAAGAGCTAAGAGCTAAAGTGACAACCTCTGAAACCCTCACATGCACTTATTCTTTATAACCCTCCTGTTGTCCTTAGGTCAAGGAAGGAAGGAAGGAAGGAAGGAAGGAAGGAAGGAAGGAAGTATGGAGAGAAGGAAGAGAGGAATGAAGGAAAGGAGTAAGGACGAAAAGAGCAAGGAAGTAAGGAGAGAAGGAAGGGAGGAAGGAAAGAAGAAAGGAAGGAAGGAAAGTAAGGAGGGAGGGACGAAGGAAAGGAGTAAGGAGGGAGGGAAGGAGTAAAGGAGGAAGGAAGGAAGGAAAGAAGGAAGGAAGGAAGGAAGGAAGGAAGGTAGGAAGGCAGGAAGGAAGGAAGGAAGGAAGGAAGGAAGAAAGGAAGGATGGAAGAAAGGAAGGGTGGAAGGAAGTGAGGAAAGAAGTATGGGGAAGAATGAAGGAAAAATTAAAAAAAGAAGGATGAAGGAAGGAAAGAAGGAACAGTCAAAAGAGACGGGGTCAATTTGACCCGGGAGGACGACAGGAGGGATAACAAATAAAGCAAAAAGCAGCGTCTTGCCTCGATCAACAGGCAGCAAACAAAAGCTAACTTTCTAGGTTTCATGCTTTTCCTGCCTCGGCTAGCATCGAGTAAACTAAAACTAAAAAACAGACACCAAAGGCATTTAATAGCTGCTGCTGCTGCTGCACTGACGTATGGCATGTGTGTGTGTTTAATTGCTAAGGAGAACGAACGTGCACTTATCAACGAGTGGAAAAGGCCTCTCACTTGGAAAAGGCACTTTCAGATATTTGTAACATTTCCAGAAGGGCTTCATGGCGGGAGATGATAGCGGGGCTGAGTGTATGTGTGTGTGGTAATGTTTAATTAAAACAAGATGAACAGCCTTTTTTCTTTCTTTCTTTTTAAAATTACCTCCGTGACTGTTTTTATTTGACCAGAGCTGAATCACCCCAGCAGCTAATAATGAGGATATTTATCTTTTGAGTCTATTTTTAAAGTCTAATTATTTGTTTTTTTTTAAATGAGCTCGAGCCCTCAAGGTGTTTGTTAGAGGTAAATTTGTTTTGTCTCCTAGATCAACAAATATTCACTCTGCCTTTAACCTTTCTGTTGCCCTCGAGTCAAGGAAGGAAGGGAGGGAGGAAGGAAGGAAGGAAGAAGGAAGGAAAGGAGGAATTAAGGGAGGTAGAAAGAAGGAAAGGAGGAAGGAAAGGGGGAGAAAGGAAAAGAGGAAGGGAGGAAGAAAGAAGGAAATGAGGAAGGAAGGAAGGAAGGAAGGAAGGAAGGAAGGGAGGAAGGGAGGACAGAAGGCAGGGAGGAAAGAGAGAGAGGAAGGAACCAAAGAGAGAAAGAAGGGAGGGAGGGAGGAAGGAAGGAAGAAAGGAAGGAAGGAAGGATGGAAGGAAGGAAGGAAGGAAGGAAGGAAGGAAGGAAGGAAGGAAGGAGGAAGGGAGGACAGAAGGAAGGAAGGAAAGAGAGAGAGGAAGGAACCAAAGAGAGAAGGAAGGAAGGAAGGAAGGACCGACAGATGGAATGAAGGAAGGAAGGAAGGAAGGAAGGAAGGAAGGAAGGGAGGAAGGGAGGAAAGAAGTAACAGTCAAAACAGACAGGAAGGTTAATTCACTAGACAAACCTAAAGAGAAGTCTTTAGGTGGAGAGAAGAAGCTCATACTGACAGCAGAGAGCATCCATCAATAACACATATAAAAATAACTCCCGGCTCACTGAAAGCAAATGTTGCTACGACTACAACATCGTGCATATCAAGTCAATAAATCTGTCCGTCTGATATGTGTTTTTTCAGTCATGCCAATGTTTGTTCAGGACAATGGAGAGGCTCAGAATAAAACGAGCCAAACCCAAATCAGACGTCTGGATGCAGTGTGATGTGGTTTGGTTTTAACAGAAGGTTCAGTTATGCTGCAGAGACGCATCCAGGGAGTTAACCTTTTACACATAAAGACGCTACGGGCCTTTTGTACAGTAGGGAGGAATACTCACTAATAAAATGATTGAATTATTTTGATTTTGATGGCCGCTATATTGATATTTTTGGATTTAAGATTATTATGTCTGATATCTTGAGTTCACATTCAGCATATTTCATTTTAAATGGTTTCCTGTAGAGACGTTTAGTCTCTGCAGGAAGGAAGGAAGGATGGAGGAAAGAAGGAAGGAAGGTAGGAGGGAGGAAGGAAAGAAAGGAAGGAAGGAAGAAAGGAAGGAAAGGAGGAAAGGAAAGAAGGAGGGAAGGATGGATGGAGGAAAGAAGGAAGGAAGGAAGGAAGGAAGGAAGGTAGGAGGGAGGGAGGAAACGAAGGAAGAAAAGGAGGAAAGGAAAGAAGAAAGGGAAGAAGGAAAGGAAGGAAGGAAGGAAAGTAGGTAGGAGGGAGGAAAGAAAGGAAGAAACATAGGAAAAGAGGAAAGGAAAGAAGGAAGGGAGGAAAGAAGGAAGGAAGGAAGGAAGGTAGGAGGGAGGGAGGAAAGAAGGAAGGAGGTAGGGAGTAAGGAAAGAAAGAAGGAAGGAAGGAAGAAAAGAAGGAACAGTCAAAACAGACGGGTCAATTTGACCCTGGAGGACGACAGGAAGGTTAAAGAAAAAAAATACATTTCAGTCATTAAATATCAAACATTAAACCCAATCAGCAAAATTCTGCATTAAAAAGGAGAAACTGATTCTTCGAAAGCATTTTATGAATTATTAAAGACCTTTTAGACGATAGCTGAACTTTTACTCACATTAATAATCAACTAAACTTACTTTGAATTACACTGCTGCTTATTTTTCTACAGCGATACCCAGCGAGGCCTTTACTGCAACGTGTTTCTAATTTGGTTTAATATGAGAAATGCATCTATATAGCGCCTGTGTGCTGTCGTCATACAGCATCATAAAACATGGATAAAAGTCAAACACACATACTTAATGCATAATATATATATATATATGTTCGACTGCAGAGTTTATGTGGTCGTTAAATGAATCAGAGTTTTAAAGTCTCTTATATGACCCCTTCATGGGCCAAACAACTGGAAGCTATTATTGAGCAGGGAGACAATTAAAAGTGTGAGTACTTCCTGTTTGCAGCTACTTCCAGGACCTTGTTCCTTACTGGATGCTTACTGGAGTTTTTAAAAAATTGTAACGTTTCATGTTCACCCAGGAGGAAAAAAAGGCCCAAAAACATCAGCAGAGCAGGTTCAGCTGCAGGGTGAAATCTATGGTACATCTGCACTAAATCAAGCCGAACCCACACACACACACACACACACACACACACACACACACACACACACAAAACACACACATATACAGAGATGTACACACACTGGGAACAACTAGTAGAGATTTTTTAGACAGAGAAGCTCTAATTTAAAACCAGTGGGGTTAGGAAAAGGGACCAAGAATAAATATGGCACACCAGGGACAGCCAAACCACACATCCATCTTGTCCTTTAAAAGTACAGCGGAGATGCATCCAAAACACACACGCTCCACAGATAAGCAGGCATGTCAACATATCATCCCTCGCTTCACTGCGTTAGCACTGGACCGAACTGGACTGGCCAATATGCAACAACAGAAGGGTAAAAGCAGAAATGCATGATTCAAGCTGACTACTTGACCATTTTAAGTGGTCAGATTATTTAATTTAACATTTTTACATTATAATTTGAACCAAAACATAAAAATCTCATCGCCCTATAACCTCTCTGTAACCTCCTCTGCCTTGTTTTACACTATTTTGATCTGCCAGACAGCTGTGAAAGGGTTTCTACAAGCTTTAATGTATAATATAAATAAACTGACACTTTTAGCAGCGTAGAAATTGCAAATCCGACTCGAGAGTGTCACGGTGTCAGAATGGCAACGTGTTCATGCAAAGATCAGTGAAACCTGATCAAAATGGAAACATATTATATGAAAGAAACATGAAACTAAACGACTATCTAATCCTTTATATCAGAGGCGATAACACTCAGACTCATGACACAGCCCCATTATTAATTGGCAGTATCGGTTCTACACTGTAAAAAGTGTATTTCAGCAGTATAGTTGAAGTGAGTTTCATTCAGATTTCTGCTTTAGTGAAGACGATCTACATTTGTGGAGTATATTAACTTGTTTGTGTTATGTGTTTTAAAAAGGAGAAATGTGTAATGTGTTGGTGGCCATAAAGGTAATGGTGCTTTACATTTATACAATAAACCCTAACCCTAACCCATCAGATTTTGAGGGGGGGGGGGGGGGGTTCATATTTTCAGCAAACTTTAAATTGTAATTTTAGTTATATCAACTCTCCTGTTGTCCTTGAGTCAAGGGAGGAAGAAGGAAGGAAGGGAGGAAGGAAGGGAGGAAGAAAAGGAGGAAGAAGGAAGGAAGGGAATGAGGAAGGAAGGAAGGAAGGAAGGGAGGGAGGGAGAAAGGAAAAGAGGTAGGGAGGAAGGAAGGTAAGAAGGACAGAGGAAAGAAGGGAGGGAGGGAGGGAGGGAGGGAGGGAGGGAGGAAAGGAAAGAAGGAAGGAAGAAAGGACGAAGGAAGGAAGGAAGGAAGGAAGGGAGGAAAGGAAAGGAAAGAAGGAAGGAAGGAAGGAAGGAAGGGAGGAAAGAAGGCACAGTTAAAACAGATGGGGTCAATTTGACCCGGGAGGACGACAGGAAGGTTAATTCTGACTCTATTTATAACGTTAGTGTCGGGGCGTTAACATGATCAAGTGTTTGGAGTATGTCAGTTACGTGTTATACATATAAACACTGTATTATGTTTTCAGCAACATGGATTAAACCTCATCCGTGTTATACTGCGGCTTAAACCTGGTTTGTATTAGTCAGAAAAAATACATGAAATATTTCTCCATATCTCCGCAGACTACATGGTGGGAAGCTGTTTGACTCATTCATGACATTAGTTGTTGTAATAAGTTCAAACAATGACTCATTATTGGTTTTACATGAGCGTACAGTATCTGCTGACTCCACACACTAGTAAACAATGCTAAACACTGTCTATTGTTCCTCCAGCTATAGTCAATCATTAATGTGGTGTATATTGTATTCACACACACACACACACACACACACACACACACACACACGTACACATTCTGCCTGTGGGTCGGCTCCAGCAGGACTCCTGAAGGTGACCCGAGCTGGAGCGTGTGAAACCAGTCCTGATAAGGTTTCTCACACACACACACACACACACACACACACACACACACACACACACACACACACACACACACACACACACACACACACACACACATTCAGAAAAACGTTAGGTACTCACTACAGGAGCCACACCCGAGACAAGCACGTACACACACACACACACACACACACACACACACACACACACACACACACACATATATGCACAGAGAGGTGTGTATGTGTATATGGTCACCCTGACTCGAACCCTTTGGCCTGGAGCCAGTCTGGTTACACATTACTGAGATTCCAGCGAGGGCAGCTCCTCGCTAACATACCGACACCATACTGTAACTCTCAGGCTGTTACAGCGTCAAGGCACAAAAGAGACAATTAACAAGATTAAAAGATTAAAAGCTTACAAGTTTCCCAAGGTAATGAAATTTACCTTAAAGGTGATTTTTGGCTGAGTGAAAAGTGACACAAAATGAAGTTATTGCCGTTAAGAAACTTGAATCAAACTAATTAAATCTGTCTGGTAAAAATAAATAAACAAATAAATGAAGGAAATTTAAAAAGCCTTAAAAAGTCTCTGTGGATAAGTTAAAGAATTCGATGCTACTTTATGGCCGAAAAAAGTAGTTGGACCTCTTAAAACATCATTAAACTCTTCCAAACATCTCAGAAATGGTCACATTCAGCCCACAAACATTATAAAAAACATTTAATATTATATTTTTATATTTATAAATGACGTAGATGGACTGTAGTGGACATTTCAGAGACAGAGAAGAACAAAAAGAAAAGGCATGTTACTAGATTCAATGAAAATGGTTGAACTGGACCTTTAGAAAGAGCTGTTTTAACCTTTGAGTCGTCCTCCTGGGTCAAATTGACCCCGTCTGTTTTTACTGTTCCTTCCTTCCTTCCTTCCTTCCTTCCTTCCTTCCTACCTTCTTTCCTTCCTTCTCCCTCCCTTCCCTCCTTTCCTTTCCTCTCTCCTTTCCTTCCTTCTTCCTCCCATCCCTCCTTTCCTTCCTTCCTCCCTCTTTTCCTTCCTTCGTCCTCCCTTCCTTCCTTTCCTTCCTTCCTTCCTCCCTTCGTTCTTTTCCTTCCTTCCTCCCTCTTTTCCTTCCTTCCTTCTTCCCTTCCTGCCTCCTAATCTATGTGGTCACTTCCTGTTATGTAAAATAAACTGTTAATTTGACATTTTGGGGATAATTTGCACTTAAAACAGTCATAAAAAACATACAGAAACACATACAACATGGGTTTAGGTCTAAAACATGAGTTAAAATGTGTGTTAAATTATGAGTTACAGCCACTGAATGACGGACACGACGGATGCAGAGGGACACAGAGGTTTTGTAGCAGTGGATTGTGGTTTGGTGGTTTTGGTGAGATGGATGGTTGCAGCTCTATAGCCGCAGTTATACATTACATACGCAGCTATGCATGAGTGGTTTCCAATGTTCCCAACATATAGCCTGGAGCAATGGTCAGTGCTGGGTGGTTTTACATTTTCTCTCACTAATCTCACTCAAAAACAAGCAATATGACACTTTTTTGGACTTTACTGACACCTGCTGATAAACTTATTAACTCACCTTTTTTAATACCAGAAGAGAAAGTAGGCTTAAATCTACTCAATCATGCACCCACTAACTATAAATTCAAACAATAGCTCACTATCTTGCAATCTTTTTAGTGTTTTGTTGTGTCTTAACATTGCATTTTATTCTTGCTGTTGTGTTGTGTTGTATTGTGTTTTAAGAGTGTGAAACTTTGTTATTATGATTATTTGTCCAGAAAATGGTGAAAAATGTTTCCCAAAATCCAAACTTCAACCTAAAATGTCTTATTTTGTCCTGATCGACAGACCACAAACCAAAGATATTGAGTTTACTATCAAATATCAGATGATTAGGAAATGTTTTAATCAGTTATAAACATTAAAAAAACTAATATTCATGTTGTATTAAGTGTATTTGTTTAATTTAATGTTGAATTTGTTGTTAAATGGATGAAAAAAGAAGATTATTATGGAAGTTATGAACAGTCTGGGAGAGAAAAAGTGATAAAACCATGAAAAAGCTTTATATAAGTCATGGTTTTCGTCACGGTTTGATACTTTTTGATGGTCCGAGTTCTTGTTTTTACTCCCTGACAACACCAGCTCCTGTTAAAAACACAGTGTATCTGCAGCTAAAGGTCTGGTTAAACATTAATCTGGTTTCAAAGCAGCGACAGGCTCCGACAGACGACCTGTTCCACCTTACATCTACGATATACAGCAGCAGCAACATCAAAGCATCGAGTCCAGATGTGAAGATCAAGCTCTTTTCATCCATAATATGTGGACTCTTTTATATATTTGAAGAACTTCAAGTAATATAAACCGAGAACGATTGAACTGTAAACGTAGATAACTGCATTTATTGAGCTACAGGTTGCATGTCTTATATCCACTGTGTATTATTTCTACACTGTAGTCAGTACTTGTTGTTATTATATTAAAAAACTGCTTTCTCTTGAACTTCAGTGGATTTTTAAGAGGTTTACACTCCAGAAAACGTGGCCAAAAGGAATTTCTACCATAATCACTGTAAACTGGAGCTGCAATGATTAGTCGAGTAATTGATAAAATATCAACTATTCTCCATGAGTCATTTTTAAAGCAGGAAAGTAAAAATTCTTTGGTTCCAGCTTCTCTATGTGAATATTTTCTGTTTTTCTTCAGTCTTCTCTGACAGTAAACTGAATACCTTTAGGTTGATGGATTTATGGATTTGAAAAAGGTATGAAAATTGGCAGCCATCTTTGATTTTTGCCATACCATAATATTGATTACCCACACAGTACTGATTTGAAACAGCAATAAAAATAATATTACATAGGAAATTTAAGAAAATTTAAAAATTCATAATTTGGATTGTGGCCATTTTGGAAAACTGGCCAAAGAACAATTTTCTTTCTATCTGGTTTCTCGACCCTCGGACCAAAATTGTTCTATAGACTCTTATCTTCAATTTGGAAGAGAAAACAAAACTTCTGCATCAATTTGAAATGACTGAGTGCCGAGGCACCCCACTAGATTGTTAATTGAGGGAAAACCATATATTTGAGGCCATTAACTTGACTTTGATTGACATTTTTCACCATTTTCTTACATTTTATGGACCAAACAATCAATCAATGAATCAAGAAAATAATCATTAGTTGCAGCTCTATATAGTAAAATGGCATAAAAGCTTGACAGTAATTAAGGGGATGGGGCTTTACAAAAGGTTAATTCATATACATTTAATGTGCGATTCTGTCTGCAAAGTAACTAAAGATAAGTTTAGTTTAGCTTTAGAGGCTCGAGCAGCGTTGTTGGTGTAGATAAGCGTGGAGGGTAAGAAGTCACGTTGTGGGAGGGGTCGGGGTGGAGGGGGTTAAAAAGTGAACAAAGGTCAAAGGTCAAACTTTGAGGAATGTGTTATATTTATAAAACCCTACGAATGAGAGACAAAGACAGACGGAGAAAGGCAGAGAGAGAGAGAGAGAGAGAGAGAGAGAGAGAGAGAGAGAGAGAGAGAGAGAGAGAGAGAGGAGAGAGAGAGAAAGAGAGAGAGAGAGACAGAGAGACAGAGAGAGAGAGAGAGAGAGAGAGAGAGAGAGAGAGAGGTGAAAAAATTCCCCTCAGGCTAACATGATGACATTCAGTAAGGAGAGACCTTGCGTTAAGAGTGTGTGCTTTATGTTCACATGCACAGGTGTGTGTGTGTGTGTGTGTGTGTGTGTGTGTGTGTGTGTGTGTGTGTGTGTGTGTATTTTCTGCAGGTGTGTGTGTGCCTAATTTAAAGGCAGTGTGTTTTAAATCAACTATAAAGAGCTGAGAACTAACAGCGAGTCTGTTTCTGCTGGGAAAACGGAGGTTTTACAGCTCAACTCAACATCAGAGCCGAGCAGTTACTAACCCTAACCCAGGTCACAACGGAGAAGTAACTCGTAACTCACAATATTTTAGTCATTTATCGGGTGATCGCCTTCAGAGTGACAGTTGGTGCATTTTCATCCACCAGTTTTATTTGTATTTTCAATTCGCACAACAAAAAGAAACCCCACTGTGAATCTGATTAGACAGTCTATTTAAGTCATATATAGTGTTGCTTCTTTTTTGCTTGGGTCTGAAAAACAGCAGAAAAAAAGCAAAGTTGAAACACAACTTTAAACATGTTTGGAGTCTAAAACAAACCAATGCCAATCTTACTAATATTAGGTGAACAGAGTAAAGCCAGAGCCTGAAAGTGAAAACCTCGAATGCTATATAAGAAGCAGATTCACCGCTTCAGGAAATGGAAACAGGAACCGATAGAAGTTCATGGTAATGCAGCACAATGTGGGGCCTGCGGAGTCCTATAACACCTGTGTGGACTCCATTGTGGTCTCGTTACAGGTGTTAAATATCCAACTAGAGCCTCAAATAGCCTCAGGAGCTTTGAAAGTGATCCGCAAACTGCATCAAAAGCCTTCATGTGCTTTATATTCCCCTCCTTCTACCCACAGAGATTTTATTATGTGCAGTATATTTTTGGATTTCAGATGCTGATAACCAATATTTTGAGTGTGTATTTGAGGGGGGGGGGTTGCTTGTGTTTCCCAGCATCCTGTGCCCCCCCCCTTCCGCCCCCCCTCCATGCTAGAGGCCCAGTGTATTTCATCCTGTCAGACAAAACACCGGGTGCCCTCGTGATCAAAGAGCGGAGGAATGCTTGTCTGAGGATCACAAGCGGCCTCTCAGTGTATCACATAATCACAGACAGACAGCGAGAGAGAGAGGAGGGATGCAGGCTTCGGATTCAAACACCGCAGGTTAAACTTGCAGCTGGGGGAGAAGGATTACACGGCTATTGATGGTTAATGTAGGAGAAGCCCAAACCCCAGCCTGTACAAATTAAGTTTAAATACCCCTAAATTGAAACAGCAAATTCAGCACGATGAATGAATTACACCTTCTGTCAACGTGAAGAGAAAATGTTGTTGATTCTTCTTCTTTAATTTCTGATCTTGCAGTAAAATATCGAAATGATTATTAAACATTTTTAAGGTTGTGTTTAGCTTTAGGCTTAGACTGCTGGGGGACTCCCATGATGCACTGAGCTCCTCTCTCCTCCTCCCTCTCTCTCTCTATCCATCCATCTATATCCATTAACATTCATGTACTATTAATGCATTCAATAACCTAAACTTCTTCCCCGGAGTTGTCTGTGCTTTCTGGTCTCACAGGTAATCTGGGCTTGTAGACGTCCGGATGACAGATTCCAGTCCCGGACCTTCTAGCTTCATTGTTGATTTTCATTGTGCTTCTCTCCTCTATCCTTCCTTTGTCTCCTCTCTCCTTAGTCCTTCCTCTCTCTCCTCTCCCTCCTCTCCTTCCTCTCTCTCCTCTCTCTCCTCTCCTTCCTCCTTCCTCTCTCTCCTCTCCTTCCTCTCTCTCCTCTCCTTCCTCTCTCTCCTCTATCCTCTATCCTTCCTCTCTCTCCTCTCTCTCCTCTCCTTCCTCTCTCTCCTCTCCTTCCTCTCTCTCCTCTCCTTCCTCTCCTCTATCCTTCCTCTCTCTCCTCTCAACCCCAACCGGTCGAGGCAGATGTTCTCCCACTCTGAGTCTGGTTCTGAGGTTACTTCCTGTTGCTCATGTGGGAATGTTGGGTCTCTTTAAAATTAAAACCTGAAGAGTTTGGTTTAGAACCTGCTCTATGTGGAAAGTGCCTTGAGATTTGGTGCTATACCAATAAAGATTGATTGATTGATTAGCTACTGGCAACACTTGATTATGGTGAAGTGAAGATTATAGTTTTAGTTAAATACATGTAAAAACGTCTCAGCTACTTTTGTCACTTCTTTCGAGTCGAGCCTATCTGGAAATGTGAGCCCTAATGATTGTGACTTATTTCACCTTATTTCGAGTGTGGCTATTAGGAACAAGCAAAACACCTTTTAGTATTTACGCAACCATTAGATGTGGTTTTGAAACTGTTTTTCATGAGCTGACAGAGCTGGCAGCAGGCCCTCATTTAAGTGCTAGTTAGAGGTAAAAATATGGTTGTTTTTGGACGACGTTTCATACGAACTAGCTCCTTTGACGCACACTGAAGCTTTTATTAAACACAAACACAAGAGGTTGTTTGTCGAGAAAATGTCAATGGTTCATTTCAAGCGTTCAACCAATGCTGTAATGTTTCGCTCTGCGTTCGAGTGTGGCTTTCAGGAACAGGAAATACTGTTGTTTTTGGACGACACTTTGTACAAACTAGATCCTTTTGAAGCATACTGAACCTTTTAGTATTTACGCAACCATAAGATGTGTATTTGAGACTCTTTTCAATCACACCCACTTCACGCAGGAAGGTGTATGGAGTTGACAGAGCTGTGGCTTTCAGAAACAGGTAAAATTGGTTATTTTTGGACGACATTTCATACGAACTAAGTATTTATTAAAACACTCAAACACAAGAGGTTGTCAAGGAAATGTCAACGGCTCATTTCAAGCATTCAACCAATGCTGTCATCCTTCATTCTGCATTCAAGTGTGACCATTAGGAACAGATAGATAAATAAAGTTGTCTTAGCATGACACTAGCTCTTTTGACGTACACTGAAACATTTATTAAACACACAAACACAAGAAGTTGTTTGTCAAGAAAACGTAACCGGCTCAGTTGATGCTGTAATCCTTCACTCTGCATTCGAGTGTGGCCTTTAGAAACAGTAACAGGTAATACAGTTGTGACATTTCATACAAACTAGGTCCTTTGACACAGAGGTTGTCAAGAAAAAGTCAACGGCTCATTTCAAGCATTCATTCAACCAATTGCTGTAATATTTCGCTCTGCATTCAAGTGCGGCCATTAAGAATGGGTAAAAAAAAAAGTTGTGTTGGCACGCAGGTGGTCGAGTGGTTAGAGCGCATGCCACATACGCAGCCGGCCCCAGTTCAAATCCCGATCGGAGGTCCATTACTGCATGTCACACCCCCTCTCCCTCCCATGTTTCCTGTCTGTTTACTGCTTAATAAAGGCGTCTATGCCGAAAAAAAATCTTTAAAAAAAAAGAAGTTGTGTTTAGATGACACATTCAAGTGTAGCTGTCACAAACAGGTAAAAATAGTTTTGTTTTTGGACGACATTTCATACGAACTAGCTCCTTTGACACAGACTGTAGCATTTATTAAAACACTCAAACACAAGAGGTTGTTAAGGAAATGTCAACGGCTCATTTCAAGCATTCAACCAATGCTGTAATATTTAATTCTGCCTTCAAGCGTGGCAATTAAGAATAGGTAAAAACACTTTAGTTTTGCAAGCCGACACACTGAACCCACTGAACCACAAGAAAAAAAATCTAAACAAGGATGATTCGCAAACATGATTGTTGCCATTTCTCCACTGAGGAAAGTCTCCACATTGAAGTCGATATCTTAACATTGCGGCTGCTATTCATCTCAGCGGATATCACGATCATAAAATAGTTTTGCATGTCTGTTGGTGAGAATTGCTGAATGAGTATATTCTAACAATAGTTACATGAGCGAGCGTACTGTGTAGTGGCTATAACTGTGAATAGGATCAGTGTGATGGAAACTAGACCAGTGTAGGCCTGTAAACTTTATGACTCTACTGATAACGCTCGCCAAGATCAACTCATATCAAGCCTCTGCATGTAGATGAAATTCTCAGTCTGGAAGAAACATGTAGGAAAAAAATGGACTGGGAAAAAGTAAAAGGTTAATTTAGGATGCTGTTGCCCAGAGCACCAAAATCAGCGAGGCCAAACGTTAATCTTTTCTAGGCAGACATGAATGTTTATATCCAGCCGCCCCCCCGCCAAAATAAAGTATTTTCAGACCGGTGAGAGTTATATAAGCATTACATAAAAGTAATATTTTTTGCAATAAATACTAAATTAAATTAGTTTAAATCTAACAGGATAAGAGAAAGCAGCTGGTCTGAACTCACATAGCTGAAGGTAACTGCTTTGAACAGCACAATAACAGAACTGTGAGAGTCGTATGCGGCCAAACACACACACACACACACACACACACACACACACACACACACACACACACGCACACACGCACACACACACACACACACACACACGCACACACACACACAAGTTTAATCCAATTCATGGAGATGTATTGGCGTGATAAGATTTTCTTATTCTGTCAACACAATCTCCATTCCTCTATTTCTCCCTCTCGTCATTTCTATTTCCTACATAGACGTCAGCTGAGCTCAGTTTAAAATAATATATATTCTTCAATTTAAAATAAATTCAACAAAAAGATATGAAGGTGTCACTGATGACACACAGATGTGAACTCTTGGTAAACCTCAATATTTTAGAGGTTTAATAACAACAACACCTCTTTATGTTTGTATATCTCCTGTTTGTCTTTGTCTTGCACTTTCAATCTGAGGTCTGTCAGTGTTCATTCATTCATTCATTCATTGACATATTCTGTGTGTATTTATTTGTGCTTATACAGTACGGCTAGTGTGTCGCTGCTCTGTTAAAGCTAGAAAATGAATGCTTTTCTTTTTTTTTTTTTTACACTGAGCTCTTATCCTGGCTGGTCGGTATCTGAGGCTCAGATTGTCCGCCTGGATAAGAACGAGGGTCAAGATAAGAGCAGACAAAAATACACTGTGCTGCACTACACACACACACACACACACACACACACACACACACACACACATGCAGCTGTGTCCCACCCTGACACAGATCTTTGTTTTCTTTTGA
Source organism: Scomber japonicus (assembly GCF_027409825.1). Taxonomy (NCBI): domain Eukaryota; kingdom Metazoa; phylum Chordata; class Actinopteri; order Scombriformes; family Scombridae; genus Scomber; species Scomber japonicus. The sequence goes on along the minus strand of NC_070600.1, from coordinate 20,308,676 downwards.
ACCTCCCACAAACTAAGCAGAGAAAAAAAAACTGGGTCAAAATATGGCTGGACCCTGTATAGTCATTGTGCAAAATCTATAATGTCTATGTCTATGATGTGAATTTATAGATATCAAATGTTCGTCTGCAGGTTTCTGTAGTGGTTCCAGCAATATTTGTTGTTAATGTATTCTGAAATAGCACATCACATGACATTGTTAGCTACAGATGAGTCAAAAAAGGTTATAAATGCAGTTAGGATGTTTTATTTGAAAGATTATTATCAGTACTTATTTTAATTTTTCTGCTCTGTCATCAGTTTCTATATGCAGATGTCTGTAAATATATGTAATATATACTTTTAACTTTTAATACATGGTGCAGCTTTCCTTTGCAAAGTACGTACTGTTGCATGCAGTATGATCCAACTGGGACAAACTACAGTACTTCACCAGTGGCACCAGTGTTATATTGTTGTCTGGATGCTAAAATAGTGCTTGTTAGAAATGCTGACATAGAAACTCACATAATAGCTAAGAGCACTATCAATGGGCTGGTTGGTGCTTTCTGCCTTATACCTGCGATGCATGCATATGTGTGGGGGCTGGGAGGGGAGGGGAGGGGGGTACATGTGATGTGCTGTGTCCATCTCCCGTACATATGTCTATGTGTAATGGAATGAATGTGTTTATTTTATGTACTCTGTGTTTTTATATATTATTCTTATCAGTGAGACCAAAGACAATTTTCATGCAGGACATGACAATAAAGTATTTCTATTTCTATTTCTAAGGGGCGACTGACCTGTTGACCTGTTTTAATTTGTATTTTCAACGTGGACCTTAAAAATCTGAGTGGTAAAAAAAAAAAAAATCACAAAATATTGCAAAAAACACAATTTATACACTTGGCTAAGAAGGAAAAGTTTGCATATCGATAAAAGAAAAATGTGTAATAGACATAGCAAATAAAGCATGATGTATTTTAAGCATGTGACTTGTTGCACCCATTTCTTCTGAAAAGGTTTAATGGCCTCCAACTGGAAAATGAACACCACCAGCTGTTAATCTCAATAATCAAACTCCTAATCATAACCACATGAATGTAAACACATATGAATCCAAATATTTCTGTTGCCAATTTTCAAGGACTTCTATTGAAATTTGCACAACATTTAAAAGGAAATCTATTTACAGACATATTCAAGTACTTCAGCGTAGATGTAGCAGCAAAGTTAGGAGGTCAAACTCTAACTGGGGATTTCCACTGGGTCCGTCAGCGGCGCGGAACGGCTGTGCTACGGTTTAGCTCCGTCCTCTGCCCGGCGTCGACTCACACCGGGAGCGTTACAGCAGCGGACCGGAGCATGCTCTGGTAGAGAAAGCTGCCTTTTAAAATGACGTTGCACTGTTAATACAGTAATTACGGCAGCACAATCAAACCCGAACGAGTGCCTTTAGTCTACAGTAATTACTGTAGTAGCAGCACAACTAAATGGCCCGGTTTTGTTAACTTGCTCAATTTTGGTTGATTTGGTAATTTTCTTTGATTTATGTACTTATCCCATCTGTCAGTAGGCTACGTAGCTAGATGGAGTCTTTATCTGACTGTTTTATTCATGTTTGTTGCTGAAATACGATCGGGAGGCTGCACGGGTTGTTTTATTTTGAAAAACGGAAGTTTTATTTTGCTGATTCAGTGTCGGACTTCCTGTCTGGTGCAATCTGCTCTGTTGAGCTTGTCGCGAGTTGGCAACGGCTCCGTCAAAAATAGAAGTGCTACCTATCGATAGCGCTGCGGCGCGGGAGCCGCTGCTGAGCCGTTGCTGACACGCTGCTGAAACGTTCCCGGTGGAGATACTCTCATTGATTATAGTGTTACCTATCAGCTCCGGTGACCGCGGCGCAGCTGTAACGCGCCGCTGCTGGACTCAGTGGAAATTGGGCTTAACTCTGTGAACACAAGTTGATCAAACAGTACAAGAGGCCCGTTCCTGGAAACAGGTTTATTGAGTTATCTGGATAACTTGTGTGAGTAATGCCATGCACACACTGTACACATTAAGCCCCAATTTTAACCCCCAAATTGGTTACTCTAGACTCATTTTAGGATCAGGACAAATTTCTGCCAGCTTGGGTGTCGTTGGATGTGTTGACAACCATCTGGCTCTTGGATGATCAGTCGAATATCAAGTCAGAAATGTTGTTAATCTGTCTTCAGTTTGATGGTCTAATTACCCACATGTCTGTGGTTAAAATATGTGATCTGAAGTATTGTGAGCTACTAGACTTTGTGGCTGAAACTGCTTCAATGGTAAAGTGAACTTAGCTGGAGACAGACAGATCGTGTTGTCGAGATCTTCCAGCGATCCACGGCTCCACATCGTGTTTTGTTTTTCTTTCCGTTCATAGTATAATTTTATTTATGCTGCCTTTTGTCTATGTTGTTGAGGACATTGTCATCTTGTTTGTTTCCCATGTTGCAGCTGGTTTATTAAACTGTACAACGGAAGCAGGCAGCTCAATGTCTGAAAAACGAAGCCTATGCTAAAGTAACGTGAACCTGCATTCTCTCTAATGGCCAGCAGGGGGCAACTCCACTGGCTCCCAAAAGAAGGCCACTTATATGGAAGTCTATGAGGAAATGAGCTTACTTCTCATTTAATTTATTAGCACAGTAAACAATTTACTAATGAGTTTAAAGTCTCAATCAATAGTTTTAAGTCTATTTAGTAAATGATGGCCCTATTAAGAGTAAACTAGATGATAAAGCAAGGTATGCTTTGGGTCATGACTGCCTTGTGATTGACAGGTACCACAAGGACAACGTTGGTTAGGTATTACAACAATGGAGTAACCCAAGATTCACAGGGTAGCTGTAGCAGTCACTATTTCAGTGTGTTTTCAGTTCAATTGTAACATTTTTGTCACCTAAATAAGTCTTGTGCAGTGTTTAGTTGTACTAAGAGACCCTTGAAGGAGTTAGATGTTCAGTTTTTCTAGGAAGAACATTTTATTTTAATGGTTTTAAGCCAAAACTAGAATTAGCATTATCAAAGTTAACCATAGACTGTAAATGCACTGTGATAACCAAGCTAGCAGCTAGCATTAGCATCTGGCTCCAAAAAGCTAAGATGGCAACAGTCAAGGTGCAAACTTGATGCTTCAAAACTAGTATCTAGAAACCAATGGTTGACATCACCGTGGCTATATTGATTATTTTTTACAGTCTATGATAAGGTGAGCATCAAAGTCGCATATTCTGGCTGTGAAGAAAGACCGATTATAACATTTAGAGTGAGTTAACACAGCACACATAACTAATAAAAACACCTTTAATGAGAAACATGGTATGTAAAAACCTACTCAAATGACTACAGGAGCATAAAATTGTGATTCAATCAAAGGTTTTCATGCAGAAAACCAAGGAATTACTTTTAGTCTTTGTTACTTTATCAATTATTCAACATGTAAACTGTCTCCCCCGTCTAATCTCCTGTTGGACCAAGTGATGCAGCAATATACAATAAAATATTAATGATAAATATATATCGCCTAATATATATCTTAAAAGGTTATTTGTTGGTCTTTACTAGCAGATATATTTTTATAGGTGGTGTCTAACAAGAAAAAGATGTCAGTATTTGGAAATGATGTTTACTTAACTAAAAAGTGAAAAGTCTTTATAAACTATAATGCAACAAAAACGGTCATAAAGAGACCGCAAAGAGTCTTTAAAAGTAACATGGGTCTCAGCTGGCAGCCGGTTGAACTTGCTGGCCATGTTGGGACATGTTCGGAGCCCAAAAGTCAAGGAAATCAATGGGACTCGTCTGTCTGTTGGTGTGTCTCTTAAATCTGTCGGCTGGTGTCCCGTTTCAGCTGATGATGGGGGAGCTTTGTCTGTCGGACCTGCATCTGACCGAGGAGTTAATCCTTTACAATCCACAAAGATTACAGTGTTGTTCGGTACTGGCTGCCATTATTCATCTACTCTGTGTTACTGCTTGTACTGTTGTTGAGTCTCTATCTATTTATACAATACAGTATTGTCAAAAAAACTCTTATTATATAAGAAATAGAAAGTCATTTATAATCTAAATGCTATAAAAGTAGGACCAGAATTAAGTGGATTTTGCTGGTAGGCTATAAGTAAAAGTTGGTTTTCTTAACTTTTTGATGCTTAAATTGAGTAAAATCATGCTTTCATCCACCGTCTGTGCGTGCATCTCCCCTGTCTGCCTCTCTCTTTCTTTCTTTCTTTCTTTCTTTCTTCCTCATAAGACTGGCATTTGCCTTTATGTAAACATGTTTTATCTCAACAAGTTTGACTTTTGCCTCCCAGACGACTCCTCGGTGTTTGGCAAGTAGGCCTCCTCTTCTCCGTTTGCCTCTTTATTTAACACAATAGGCGACTGATTAGAGGACTTGGAGGAAATGGGAAGATTACAAGAGGTACACGAAGGGGAAGAGAATATGATAAGCAGATGGTGATGATGTTTGTTTACAGGAAGAACTGATATAAAACCAGATCTTTGATAGCAGTAGTGGAGAGTAAGTATCGTCCTCAGGTACAATATTGAGGTTCTTATACTTTACTTGAGTATCTCTAATTGATTACTTTTCAGATGAAGATTTGACACAATGGATATAATAACAAGTAGGGCTGGGTATTGTTTAAAAAGTTACAATACCAGCACCAATCCAAGTACATTTAAAGTGACACAGATACCAATTGAGTATTTCATTCGATACCCATCATGTGAAAAGAATTATTAAATTACAACTTCACCACCACAGACGGGTCGTAGCTGCTGTGGCAGTGGCCTAAACACATGTTGCATTAAATCGAAGAACACTTTTGTTAATTGGCTGTAAAACAAGTCCATACAAATAGTCATATTTTATAGCTCTGGGTGCAAAAAGGATCAATTGCAGGTATTTGAAACTACTTGGTATCGAGTACTAATATCCAGTCCTACTAACAAGGCTTTAAAATATAACACATTGTTAAAGATTAAACCAAAAAGCAGTGTGTGTGTGTCTGGGTCACATTTCAGATGTCTATGAGTTGTTAACAGCTCCACCAAATATCTGAGTTTTCTCTCTAAACTTCTCACATGGTTTCATTTCAATAAATGTTCAAATGGTCCAATATTTCCACTATATTATAAAACAGATTTGTGTATCAGAACTTTATTTTTTCTTCCTTCTCCCATTAGTCATCTTTTTCTATTCTCTTGAGCTGCTGCTAATGAATGAGGAATGAGGACTGCCAAACCAAATTTTGTTGTATATGTTCTTATGCAATGACAATAAACGTCTCTGTTCTTAGTATGGTAGAGGAGATATTGATAATGTTCCTCTTGCATAAAAGACAAAAACGATATGTTTTAAGTTTCTAACCAACTCGTACAACCTTTCCTCAAAAAGTTGTTATTTCTTCTTCGTGTTTCACTAGAGCTACGTATCCAGTAGTGACAGCAACACTGCCCCCCTATGGTTTGCGGTGGTACTGCTCCGTTTGGTCCGTATTCGTAAGCTTTATGGAAACGTGCAGAAATACGGACGAAATGAACGCAGAGCACGGACAGAAGGCTCCGTCCATATCCGTATTTAATGTTGAGCATAAATGGGCCTTAAGTCGTCTCATTAAATGAAGGAAAGGACAGAAAGCTTTCTATGGTCAGACACACCGCTGTAGTTCAGCCACTTCACCTGCTGTAGTCTCTAGATTTACATAGCGCCACAATGCAAATGTGTTTGTATACACTATCTATCTATCTATCTATCTATCTATCTATCTTACCTTGTGTCTCACCTTTCTGCAATACTCCATATGCAACATGTTCACACCAACACTAACCTAAAACCGTCTCCTTGGTTACAAAGCACCTTCAGCTAACACCTACTACTATCAGCCTTTAAATGCTCCTATCAGTCCAACCCTCCTCTAAATGATAGGTGACATAACAGAGCTGAGGTCATGAAGACAAAACAACAGGTCAAAACGAAAGATGAAGAAGTAGAAGACGACCATTAAAACTTCAGATAAAAGCCAAACTATGGGTCAAAGATCAGATTCTGTGAGATACAAGGGAGAGAAAGAGAGAAGAAGTAGCCATTATGAAAGTAGACAGGAGAAGAGAAGAGAAACAGTTTCCCACAGTGGATTATGTTTTCTTAGGTTTTACAACAGTATGTTTTCCCTCTTGGTGGTTTTTCCTTGTGTGTACTCTGAGTGAGACCCCACCCCAACCTCGGGCCTTAACCTAGCCAATAGCTGTTAATGAGTGACCATAAAACACAGAGGGAAAACACATTAACATTCCTTTTTTCTTTTATAAATGTATTTTTCTAACTTTTAACACTCCAGTGCTAACATAAAAGGACTATTAAGGCAATATTTGCACCGCTCTGTGAGATCAATGTTAATGCTGACTGCTGTAACTTTGAGGTAATAACATTAAAGCTGCAATTTTCCTCCCTGATGTTCATGTATTTCTGAAATAATAGTAATAGTGCCTCATTATTCTGTTGGTCTGTTGGTCCAACACTGTGGTAAAGACTGAAACAACTACAAAAATACTGGAGGGATTTGCATAAACTTTGGCAGAGAAATTAACAATCCAAGCACGATAAATTCTAACGTATAATTATCTTCTGACTTTTGATCGACAGCCACAAACATGCACGCATTTTCACTGTTGCAGCTCTTTTATTTTGACCATTTACAGATGAGACGATGATGTATTTATAAGTGTTTTGTCAAGTTTTTTTTCACATTTGCCAAAAAAGCCTTTAAAACAGCCTTTAATATACTTCATTTATGAAATCTCCTGTGAAGTGATGAGGTTGAATCAGGGGAAAATACACAAATCTCCCAATAAAGAACAACTAAAACACTGCATAAAATTTATATAATCCAAAATTATACTGTACATACTGTTTCCTGAGCTCCACGGTTGGCGCTAGAACCCGACCGATATATTGGTCAACTGATAATCTTGGCCGATATTGACCTATCGGATATATCCATATTGGTGTTTATGCTGATATATAGGCTGCATTTTATATATATTTGATCCTTTTTCTTAATTCAAGTTTAATTCATACATTTTAGTGAGCTCCACGGTTGGTGCTAGAGCCCGACCGATATATTGGTCAACTGATAACTGATCTCAAATATATCCATATTGGTATTTATGCTGTCTGATATGCCGATTTAAAGATAAAAAAGATATATAGGCTGCATTTTATGTATATTGATCCTTTTTCTTAATTCAAGTTGAATATATACTGTACATATTAAACTCCCAGTGAAGTTCTTAAACTGTACAATATCAAAGCCTCTATCACATCGTTGAAAGTATTTGGTTACTAAATTTGAGGGATCATTGCAAAGAAAGTGTGTTTATGTATATATTCTGTATATATTATTATTGGCTGATATATCTAAGTTTTTTACTCCTTAATATTGGTATTGGTCCCAAAAATCCAGTATCGGTCCGGCTCTAGTTGGCACCTCACATAGGTCCGTAAATGTGAAGAGGTCACACAGTTGAAGGGATAAAAAACAAGACGAAAATAATATATTTTTTTTGTCTTTTTTCCATTGAGAGTTACTGTCTACTTTCACCTCTGAGGAGCTAAAATTAATCTTTTGTTGACTTGCTTGTGATGACGGTTCGCAGGTAGACACACTGCCTTGTTTTATGATTGTTTTTATGATCCGTCTGGAACAACCTGTACTGTTTATCATGCTGTGAGTCTCATATAAAAAGATAGAAGACACCACTAGAGCACAATATAGACCAATATAAGCCAGCAGGAGGGTTTTAAGACACAAAAACCCCCTCCTTCTTTCAACTTTACACTGTCTGTTGTTTTCCTGAAAAGCGAACAGTGTTTTTAATGTGACAGCATCGCCGGGCTCGGATAAATTATCACCATGTCCGAGCTGCTGGTGTTAATGAGCTGCCATTAGAGCCCAAGAGAAAACACATGGACATTCCTCTCCATCCGGACTCACATATTTATTTTCCCTCCCTCTGCTCTCTTTGTTTTCTCTCCATCTCCCTCCAGCCCTGTGTTTGTCTTTCCCAGCAGACAGGAAGTGGACCCCAGGACTCGTTACTCTCTCTTTCGCTCTGTCAATCATTGTCATCGTCTCTCGCTTTATCTAAAAACCAATCACATGGCATCGGAGAGGAGGATGAACTGTATCTCATAGAGCTCATTTCAAAGAAGTAATGTTATAGCTGTTATTCAATGCTGTTACATCCCCAAAAACAGCTGATTTGATTAATGTTAAATGTGATTTTACTGCAAAAAATTAAAGTTACAGTATTAAAATCACAAAAAATCACATTAATAAGTGAAATTGAAAGTGATATTTGCTATTGGACATGTTTCTATAGTTCAATAATAGCAGATCCTATAAGTATATCTTTGAAATTTAGACTTATAATGTAGAAAGAAGCAACTTAGAGGTAAATCAAACAACATCAAATTGATAACTAAGCATGAAATTAGTCTTTTTTTAGTTTTTTTAAGTGCTTTAAATGCTGTTTCAGAAGCATACAAAGTCTCACTCAGACACAAAAAATGACTAATTTACAGTACAGAAATCTGCACAATAAGTTAGCTCTCATGGAAGCGCTCTCAGGTCTCTAGAAGTCTCATGGTTTGGTTTTCGTGTGCTGCAGATTCAGGCCAGTTGATTTAATTTTACTGGTTATTATGTTAAGTCACTAACGAGGTCTAATGGCCCAGATTGACGTCAAACTTCAGACTGTATCTCCATTCTCTATCTGGTGTGTTTGCTTGTTGTTGCTATTTTCAGCTTGATTAAAGGCAATTCAGACCATTTATACATAGAAAATTAAACTCCATAAAGTTTCTAATTTGATCAATTTAGTTTGTTGTCCAGATATAATAAGCAGCTTTTTACTGACTCCACTCCATTTTTGGGTACTTGCAGAAACCTTCACAGCAAACTCTCCTACTCGAGTATTAGCTGCCTCGACGTTTTGGCCAGCTGCCCCTGTTAGACCGCTGACACAGGTGGGTGCGTGACTGTAAATCAGTCAGTGTCGACAGGCGTCCGCGTACCGAGGAGAGCACCGCTGATTGATTGAGGTTATTTAAAGCATTAACACACAAGACACACAGAGCTCCATCTTATGTCTACAGATACTGTAAGAAAAGCTAACAAGGAATAGATTCATGAGGAGGGGGAGGTGTGAGTTTGAGTTGCAGCCTTAGTAATTAAACTTGAATCTTCTGGATATAACTTAAATAAATTTTCTCAGGTTGTGGCCAAAGATCTAAAGAAAAAGTTCATTGTGACTTTATTACTGTAAGTTAACCTGTTTTTATTGCTTTATACGCCAAAATATGTCGTTGCTATTCAGGTAAAAACATGCTAAAGTATAAATTTGAATCAACATCTCTTTAAAGAGTTTACTTTTAGCCAGGTAGAGGTAATAAAATGGCAAATTAGAGTTATTATATTATTAGAGTATTAACCAGCCTTTGAAAATGCATTTGACATTATCTATTATTTACTGTCCATTTACATCCATATTGTTTGTTCCCATGGCAACAATGACTCTTCTTTGTGTCCATGTGGTTAGAAAACTAATAGGTCCCCATGCTTCGGCTCACTAAAGATACAATTTAATGTATTTTTTATTGTCAATAATTAGTCATTTGATCTTTAAAATGTCTCTAAAAATAAAAAAATAAATTGAAAAAAGCTGATCACTGCTTCCCAAAGCACAAGATGCAGCGCCACATGTCTCGTACTGTCCTGACCAACAGTCCACATCTTAAAGAGTTTCAGCTTAGTATCATGAAAGATGAAAGAAACCACAAAAAATGAGCTGGAAGCAGATAATTTGAGCATTTCTTCTTTAAAAAAATGACTTAAAATGAGGAAATGATTATCAAAATAGTTTCAGATTCATTGCAGATCTACTTTAATAATGAAAGTTTGTCTATTCAGAGTAGAGAAGCTAATTACTGCAACAACGCTACTGTACCAGCTAGCCAGTTGTGACTTTCCAGTGCCCAAATTTGACATTTTTATGCATGAAAACGTCCTGAATATGTTGAATATTCTGTATTTTCCCACCACAATTATGTTCTTGGAAGGATAAAGAAAGGAAAAGTAGCTAGATATAAATATAAATGGTTAAAATCTGATCATCATTGGCTGCCTGCTTTTAAAAAACTATATAGTATGTTAACATTTGGTGGCAAAAATGTGTTACTCCCTCTGAAATCAAGGACACACACACACACACACACACACATGAACTCTGGCATGATTTAATCTCTTTCACTGAAACACATGAGAGCTTATGACTGTCTTATGGCTGCACATCATGTTATTATCTCTGACATTCAGTTTCTGGACGACTTCTGCACCACAAACCACAGACAGGCAGACTCACAGTCGGAGCTGTTTGGAGACGCAGCGGCTCCTTCAGATGTTTTTTTTGTAAGTATGCAAAGAAAAATAAATCTTCCCCCGATACTTAACTCATCATATTGATGCTGAAATGCAATGTCACCATCAATTGTTTTCACACTACGGTGGTTTTTATTGTTTTTTATCTTATATTTGGTGTATTTAAGCTTTTTATTTTTATTCATGGTATGATTTTACAGTCTTATTGTTGTTTTAATGCTGGTTCAACCATGTAAAGCACTTTGTTACTCAATATTTCACGCCCAAACCCCAACAATAACACATATATTTGCATATATTTGTATGTTTTCAGTACCAAACATGTTCATCTGTGCATGAATTAACTTCTAGCATGAATAAAACATTTCATTTTCACTTTTCAGTTGTTTTAACATTCAATTTGAGCAACCTTTTATCATAATAATAGTATCATAACACATTTTTATGTATAGAGGACTCTTCAAAGTACTCATAGAGGCTTTAAACCGAAGAAATAAATCCAAATAAAAACAGGCGAACACACTAAAAGTACTTTAACCTTCCTGTCGTCCTCCCGGGTCAAATTGACCCTGTCTGTTTTGACTGTTCCTTCTTTCCTTCCCTCCTTCCTTCCTTTCTTTCTTCTTTCCTTTCCTTTCCTCCCTTCCTTCCTTCCTTCCTTCCTTTCTTCTTTCCTTTCCTTTCCTCCCTTCCTTCCTCCCTTCCTTCTTTCCTTTCCTCCCTTTCTTCCTCCCTCCCTCCTTTCCTTCCTTTCTTCCTTCCCTCCTTCCTCCCTCTTTTCCTTCCTCCTTTCCTCCTCCCATCCGTTCTTCCTTCCTTCCTTCCTTTCCTTCCTCTCTTCCTTCTTTCCTTCCCCCCCACCCCTCCTTTCCTTCCTTCCTTCCTCCCCTCCTTCCTTCCTTCTTTCCTTCCTTCTTTCCTTCCTTCTTTCCTTCCTTTCCTTCCTTCTTTCCTTCCTTCCTTCCTCCCTCTTTTCCTTCCTTCCTTCCTTCCCTCCTTCCTTCCTTCTTCCCCCTTTCCTGACTCAGGGACAACAGGAGCGTTAAGTAGCAAAACAAAGTATTTCTAATGTGTTTTCCGATTATATAACTACTTATAAAACAGGCAAATGCTTGGAAAAGACAATCTGTGTGCTTCTGTTTAAATATATCTTCACTGGCATGCCTGTGGAAAGCTTTACAACCTTTCATCTGCACATCTGCACATCTACAACCACACAAGCACACTCTGACCTCGCCGTGTCCAGCTGCAAACACGCCCAAAATGTATTTTTACAAAAAGAAACAGCAGACAGACAGAACCTAACCTAAGAGCACGTATCGTCGCCCTCAGCACGACTCAGCACCACTGTGAGCGTGTGGTCTGAAATGTGCTGAGCTCATCCTCCTCGTGCTGTACAGGAGCCAAAAAAACCCAGACTGGAAATATTAAAACTGGTGTTACAGCGAGATGAGATGTAAACACCGAGGGGTGAGGTCGGCTTGTTTTGGGTGTAGTGTTTCAGTGAGGGTTGACAAAATGTGAAAGCTAATAATGAAGCATAAAGTGCAGACAGCGGCCTTTCAAATGAAGAAAAACTCTCATAAAGATGTAAATGAAGATAGACTATTTTTGTGTATCAGCTTTCTATTCTTCCAACCACTGAAAGCGCTCTTATGTAACAATGCACAATCACCCATTCACACTCACATTCATAAGCTGATGTGTATCTTGCCCAAGGAAACTTCGTCATGCGGACTGGAGGAGCTGGGAATCGAACCACCAATCTTCCAATTAGTGGACGACCTCCTCCACAATGACAGCAGGAAGTCAAAGTTTCTATAGCTTATCTTAAATCATACATACATCTAACACTTTGATCCACAGTAGGATCATTCATAATGATTTTAGGGACTCTGATCTTTCCTCTAGTACCACCATCAAGACATGCACCCATACTATGTATTATATTCCTGCCTATATTATTTATGCTCTATATCTTTATTCTGTTTTCCAGAAGCATGTATTGTATGTCTGAGTTTTACATGTTGAGTCACGTCTAAGATGATTTTCTAAGTTTCTGAATCTGAATCTCAAAATCTACCCGTACTTAGCTACTGATACCTCGATCCATGGCAACATATCTCAAAAATAAAGAACCAGATTAACACTTAACTTGAGGTAAGCATTCATGCTTGAAGAGGGACTAATCCTGAAGTGGTTCTCCCCTGTAACTTCCCCTTTCGTGCCACTAACATGTCAGAATTTCCACCTTAAAAGATTAAAAGAAAAGTGTCCACCACTCACTTGGCTTAAAGGCTATGAGGTGATGGAAGTGCAATAAGTGATATAAAACAACAGACAATAAAGTTTCTGAATCTGAATCTCAATATCTAACCTTACTTAGCTACCGATACCTCGATCCATGGCAACATATCATAAAAATAAAGAACCAGATTAACATGAAACTTGACGTAAACATTGATGCTTCAAGGAGGACCAGCAGTTGGTCCGCGCTAAACAGTCCATTTGGACCAAAAGCTCTTAGTTCGGTTCGTTTTCGTTGGTGTGAAAGCATCAATCGCACTCGGGTGAGCACTAAATCAATCGGACTGAGACCTCGAAAAAGAGATGGTCTCAGTCCGCTTGACTCTGCACCAAATGCCGACCTACCGGAATGGTAAAATGGTAAATGGACTGTACTTATATAGCGCCTTTCTAGTCTGTGCGACCACTCAAAGCGCTTTACATGACATGTCATATTACCCTTTCACACACATTCGTACACTGATGGCAGGGGCTACCACGCAGGGTGCCAACCTGCCATCAGGGGGATCTAACCATTCATACACATCCACACGCCGTTGGCACAGCAACGGGAGTAATTTTGGGGTTAAGTGTCTTGCCCAAGGACACATCGACATGTGGACTGGAGGAGCAGAGAATCGAACGACCAATCTTCCAATTAGAGGACGACCGCTCTACCTCCTGCCCACAGCCGCCCGGAAGATGAGGGAACATCAATCGAACCAATCTTGATTCGTTTCCAGGTGTGAACACGGACCACACCGCAGCCTGTATGCTACATAGTAACCAAATAATCGAACTAGTGGTGTGAAAGCGCCCTAATCCTGAAGTTTGTTCTCCCCTGCATGTAACTTCCCCTTTAGTGCCATTAACATGTCAGAATTTCCACCTTAAAAGATTAAGAGAAAAGTGTCCACCACTCACTTGGCTTAAAGGCTATAAGTTGATGAAGTGCAATAAGTGATATAAAAACACAAACTTCCACATGTCAGAGTCTGCATAGTTGATTTAATTGCATTCACATGTGTTTCTTTGGCCCCACAGAGTTTGGACAAAGAGAATAACAGCGATTTTCAGTCTCCAGAGAATAGTTCTGTGTAAAGGCAGACGTCTCGGAGCATTTTCCGGAAAGCCATCCAGTTTACAATGTTTCCAGTTAATCACACAACTTCTTATAACATTAATGTCCTTTGAGAAATTCACAATGTAGGATGAAGTCAAGAGGTTGTAGCTGTAACCAGAACTTCCTTACACAGAACTACTCTCCTGAGACTGAAAACACGATCGCTTCGGAAACATTTCTAAGCAAACAACAGCGACTACATTCTTCATAATGAAGGAACATGTCAACCAGGGCAGCGATGTGGCTCACTGATGTGCTTTTAATGGTTTTTGGACATCAACAGGGACACACACACACACAGACACACAGACACACACACACACAGACACACACACACACACACACAGAAAGTAGACAGTCCATTGATGGATTGGCACGGCACTCAAGATTTGTTAACAATAAGAAAAACATAGAAAATCAATGGCTACGTCCTTTAAGTGAAAGATCTCAGCACTTCTTCCATCACTGCTGACACACACACACACACACACACACACACACACACACACACACACACACACACACACACACACACACACACACACACTGTCAAACTTCTTGAAGCACTTAAGAGTCGCGGTTGTACAATATTGTTATTGATGCGGCTCAATGCGGTCTGCAAAATCCCTCTAACATGAACCAGACCTGCGACACACCCAAGCTGCTGTCTTCTAGGGATTACACACACACACACACACACACACACACACACACACACACACACACACACACACACACACACAGACACACACGAGTCATTCTTGCTGAGTGATGCATTAGGGGTGTGTGTGCACAAACTTGGGGTCCAACGTTTGATCGAAGCAGAAAGGAATTTGAAGAATTACAGAAAACACACAAACTGAAACTGATGCTACGACTCACACACAGTTATTGTCTTTTTTTGGTTAGTAATTAATTTAATTATTGATTTTTTTTAATTGAAGCAATGAAAAATAACAATTACAACATCCTAAAGCACAAAGTGGCATCATCCAATGTCCTGTTTTAACCAACAAATTGTTTAAAAACCCCAAAATATTTAAATTACAGTAATGTAAGATCAAGAAAAGCAGCAACTTCTCAGTTTTAAGAACCTGGATCCATCAAATATTTGGTATTTTTGGCATGAAAAATGACTAGTAGTTGCAGATGCCCATCAAGCAGTTGATTAATTGATTAATTGCTGTAGCTCTAACTGTCTTATTATGTAATGTCTGTCACATGGAGTGTTTTTACTGTGACTTTACACACTTTATTATATTGTAATTTACTGTAATTCATCCAGTTTTGCCTCATATCACCTCATGATTGTGGCACTGACATTGTGTTTTACTTAAATTCTTAATTTTTAATCTTTTTTAAACAGTATTTCCTGAAGAAAAGGCCCAATACACATGCAGTAACATTAATGTCAAGCTAAAACAGACAATATTTAAGTTTATTCTGCCTCCACTGCTGCATAGATTAATGGTTCAGGACATTTAATGACAAAAAACAGCAGCCCAAAATCTTTGAGTATGGCTCCCCCTAGTGGTGAATCACAATACTACAATAATACTTCTCAGAGAATTACATTTAAGGCCCAACCTGAAAATATCCAGAGCCTGGTTTAACTGTGAATACAAAGTCTATCAGTGATGTCTGTGAAGCCTGTGTGAGGGTATTTAGAGCCAAAATTCAGACTCTGGACTCTTTAAAAGTTTATTAGGGTGGAAAAAGACTCATTATGTAGACACGAGAATCGTTTATACTCATGTAAAGTCCTGAATTTTCCTATAATATATTGAACAAAGGGCTTCACACAGTAGTTATTGATTCTGTAGTTAATATGTAATCAAAAGGTTATACCAGGTGTAAAGCACACTGAAAACACTAGACTCATATTTTAGATTGAGGATGACGTCTAATACTGATGTTTTATATAATATATGAAGAAAAAGACTTAAACTTCCTGTCGTCCTACCGGGTCACATTGACCCCATCTGTTTTGACTGTTCCTTCTGTCCTCCATCCTTCCTTCCTTCCTTCCTTCCCTCCTTCCCTCCTTCCTTCCTCCCATCTTTTGTCTGTGTTTTTTTCCTTCCTTCCCTCCTTCCTTCCTCCCTTCTTTTATCTGTCCTTTCTTCCTTCCCTCCTTCCTTCCTCCCTCCCTTCCTCTATCCTTCTTTCCTCCCTCCCTCCCTCCCTCCCTCCCTGCCTCCCTTCTTCCTCCCTTCTTCCTCCCTTCCTTCCTCCATTCCTTCCTTCTTCCTCCTTTCCTTCCTTCCTCCTTTCCTTCCTTCTTCCTTTCCTTCCTTCTTCCTCCCTTCCTTCCTTGACTCGAGGACAACAGGAGGGTCAAATTTAACACACACCCACACACACAGAGACATGCACAGTGTAGTGTGTACTCACATGGAGCTGTGTGTTGTTGTTGTTGAGCTGGTCCTGGCTGATGGGCGAAGCTGCAGGATGACAGTCCAGTGACACTTTGTCCCGACAAGCAGCGTGACAAGCGTACTTACAACCTACAGAGAGATCAATGGATTTATTGACTTATTGATTTATTGATTGTCAAAAGTGGAAAAAAATAAAAGCTTTATCTGTGGTTGTAAAAATGACAGCCAGACATGAGTTACGTGCCAGTATTAAGGCTGGATTGTGTGTGTGTGTGTGTGTGTGTGTGTGTGTGTGAGTGTGTGTGTGTGTGAGTGTGTGTGTGTGTGTGTGTGTGTGTAACGTATATGCAAATAAGGGTTCTGATATCAGCAGAGTCTCACAATTGAGGTCAGAGCTCCCTTGTTTGCAAATGTAAACCAACAACATGCAAATTTTGACCTCATGTGAGCAGCCGGGATCAAATACGAAGGCGGAAAATGTCAGTTTGATTCAGCTCCAAAAACAAGGTCCTGCAGGATTTGACCTATTTTTCTATTCGAGAGATGAAAAAAACACCCTGAACACTTTTTTCTCTCAGCATGAAATCTAATGACTTCTTTTAATGTGACCCAGAATATACAAAAAAATGGAACGATTTAACTTTTAAAGATGTTTTGTGCAGCATTTTGTTGTGTTTGACCCCTATTTGTTTTCCCAAAAATCACCATTCAAATATAATGTTGTATTCTTCACATTTAATGGACATTTATTCTCCTTTATGCAACAAAAAAATCATTTTATAGTGTGATTGTAAATGTTTTTTCTCCATAAAAAAAGTGTCAAAACTTCAAAATAAAATCTCTCTGCTCTCTGAAAGCTTCATTATGGATTAACCAGCCATTAATCAGTGATTGATGAGGTATTTATAAATGTTTTGTGGTTCAGAAATGTGATATAGAGACTAATTATGAGGAGATACTTGTGACATATTAGATTATAAACAGTGTAAAGGTTAAATATGATCGATTCCTTTTCAAAAAATACCCAAAAAATCAGATTTCCTCTCTCAGAACAGAAGTTGTGATTCTTGTGGAAGTGTATAACAGATTATAACATTACATTTATATTCTTATTATATTATTATATCAATGTAGATTCGGTGGATAAATTAGGTCAAGTTGAACCTGCAGGAGTGAACATGACCTACATCCAGGTGTCACTGCACTGAGACGTTAAACAGCTGACGTTAGAGGCTCAAAAGTCAATGTCAAATCTGAAAATGTGAACATATATTCATTTTGCTGGCTTCTTAAAAAAATGCTGTGTGTGGGTCGGAGAGGGTTAAAAAAAAATCAGATTTAGAGAGTCTGGGACACTAAAACTTACTGAAAAATATACTGAATATAAACTCAAAGCATCAATAAGCAGCAACTACAATATAACAACACTTTTGCTTTACTTGGGAATAATTCAGTTGCTGCTGTTTTACATCTTTCCGTAGAATCATATCATGACTAAATATTTGCATTGCAGTTGGTACGTTTAAGTAAAATGTAACTAAATCTGCCATCATAAAATCTGATATTCAAATATGTCTTAGCATTTTTTAAAAAGGTTCACCTGTAAATCAGACAACAGAGGTGTTTTTTTTACAATTAAAGTACATAAATATATTTAACATGACTTTTAGGGCTGAAACTATTTGTGGATTGATTAACAGACAATTAATTTATAACTTTAATTGTTAGGTAATTTATCAAGGAAAGAAAATGTGAAATATGTCTCTAGTTTCAGCTCATAAATGCTATTCTCTGCTTTATACAGTTTTAAATTCAATATTTACTTTGGATGTTGGACTCTTAACATTTTATATACCGAACAATGAATCTGCTGTTAAATAAACTAATAATTAAGGGTTTGATTGATGATTAAAATAACTGTCAGAAGCAGCTTGAATGGATTTAACTTTGAGGTTTTGAAACATATAATAACATGTTGGCCACCCTGAAGAGCATCAGACTCTCTCTCTCTCTCTCTCTCTCTCTCTCTCACACACACACACACACACACAGACACACACACACACACACACACACACACACACACACACACACACACACACACACACACACCTTTAAGACTGGCCAAAGTCCAGCAGCACCATTAAGTATTAAATTGATGGGAAGAGGACAGGTTGCTCACTTCCTCTAAACAAACAAACACTCGGACACACAGACACACTAACTATACCTAAACTAACTCTGCATGTGTGTGTGTGTGTGTGTGTGTGTGTGTGTGTGTGTGTGTGCGTGTGTGTTTCTGCTCCGTGCTCCTACCTGTCGACCTCTTTTTCACGTGCTGCCCGACTTTATCCGACAGTTTGCACATAGCTGCTCCCATCTCCCATCTTCATCTTACACACACACAAACACACGTTCAAAACTCAGTCTCCTCGCTGAGATCTATCACTGTACTTCACTTCATCACACACACACACACACACATATGCACACGCACACAAAGTTACACACACAGGAGTAAATCACACGTACAGTACCAGCACTCTCTCCCTGTCTCTCTGCAGTGTTTCTCAGTGTCTCTCGGCTGAGCTCCAGCCCTCTATCAGCCACTTCAGATGCTGATTTGCGTAGCCACCATTCTCTCTGTTTCCCCGTCTCCCTCCCTGCCTCTGTGTTGTTGTGCTGAGTGGGTGATTTAACAGTCAAATGGAGGCCACAGCGTGATGGACAGACAGACAGGAGAGAGAGAGAGAGAGAGACAGAGAGAGAGAGAGACAGAGAGAGAGACAGAGAGAAAGAGAGAGGGGGGAATAGGACTGCTGACTCAGTCATCTGCAATCACTCACTCTTTCTCTCCTCCACTCGTCTCTGTTTCTCTTTGCTCGATTACGTAGGTTGTTATGATTAGTGTGTGTGTGTGTGTGTGTGTGTGTGTGTGTGTTGGTGACTACACAGTTTCCTGCCCTCTCTCTCTCTCTCTCTCTCTCTCTCTCTCTCTGTCTCTCCACTCATCTGTCTACCCTATCATCCATCTCGACGCCTTTTGACAATGAACCTGATCCGCAGAGGAAGAGAGAGGGAAGAGCCTTCTGTACTTCGTCCACATGAGTGTTTATTTTTAGATGTGATGAAGATACTCACGAGAATCCAATAAATCCATTTATCTACAGATGAATAACAACATTTTAAACCTGATTTTAAGGTTTGTTGTTGAATCCAAATGTTTTTTTATTGAAATTGGTGATTATAATGTAACTATAAGTACCTGCAATAACTGATGGTGTCCACTTGGGGGCAGTGTAGAGCTGTGAACACACTATTGACACTTTCCTCTTTAAAATGAGCTTGATAGCAAATATTTGCCTTTTTAAAACATCAACATTAACATTCATTTGTAGTTATTTTTTTCCATCTAATGGATGTAAGTCCAATATTTGTTATTCTTTTAGTTCTGTTTTAGTCTCCACCAACTGCTGAGATCAATATCTGGCTCTAAACGCTCGACTATATTCACCATCTGTCTGCTGTTTGGTGCACGGTTAGTTTTTAATGAGCTGTTTCAGTGGAGATAAAAAAAAGCTTCCTTTTGCATCTGAAAATGACACAATGAATGTGGTGAATGTTACATGCCACAAAAAACTAGAACAACGAGTTCAAGTGAAAGTTGCTAAAGTTCCTACGAAAAGCTGATAGGATCTAAAAAAATCGGTGCAACACCTTTAACATACTGTACAAGCAAGTCATTGATTATATCTGCTTTCTACTTCTGTCAGTTAAATCCTATGAAAACAACAACAGCAAATACAACTAAAATTTAAATTCAAGAGCACATAAAAATGCAATCAGTATATTTTTAAAGTGTAAAAGTTTTAAAACAGAAAACTTTGCATATCTGCTAACAGTCAATATCAGCTGATTTACATATTTAAAGGATGAGGAAGGAAGTAAGGAGAGAAGGAAGGGAGGAAGGAGAGGAGGAAGGAAGGATTGAAAGGAGTAAGGAGGGGAGGAAGGAAGGAAGGAAGGAAGGAAGAAAGAAGGAAGGAAGGAAGGAAAGGAGTAAGGAGGGAGGTAGGGAAAGGAAGGAAGGAAGGAGAGAAGGAAGGGAGGAAGGAAAGGAAAGAAAAGGAGGGAGGAAGGAAGGAAGGAAGGAAGGAAAGGAGTAAGGAGGGAGTTTTTTTCAAGTTTTTGTATCAGAAAGCTTAATTTTTGTATTCAGCGTCTAATAAAATCAATATAAAAGGTGAAAATGTGCCTCTTCCCTTTCTACTACCTCTCTCTCTCTCTCTCTTCCCCCACTCCTTTTTCTTTCTTTCTTCCTGTCTTCCCCTCTTCCTCTCCTTCGCTCTTCCTCTCTGCTGTCTCAGGGATAAAAGCATTTCCCAGACGCTGCCGATCGATCAGACTCAATCAGTCTGCCAGAAGACGCACACCTCCGAGACCCTTTTTACTACAGGACGAATTATTGTATATCATTTATATTTACAACCTAGAATCTATAAATATATAAAGACCTTTTTTTTAGACTTTTAGGAGGAGGAGTTGATGTATTTTCACTTTAGACCAACTAAATTAAAAGCAGCTTTATGTTAAATGTGGATTAAAAAGCAATATACATTTTGTATTATGTATTAATTTGATATTTAAACATTTTCTTAACCCTTCTGTTGTCCTCGAGTCAAGGAAGGAAGGGAGGAAAGGAGGAAGGAAGGGAGGAAAGGAAGGAAAGAAGGAAGGTAGGAAGAACGTGGGAAGGGAGGGAGGAAGAAGGAAAGAAAGAAGGAAGGAAGGAAGGAAGGAAGGAAGGAAGGAAGGGAGGGATGGAGGAAGGAAGGAAGGAAGGAAGGATGGAAGAAGGAAGGAAAGGAGGGAGGAATGAAGGAATGAAGGAAGGAAGGAAGGTAGGAGGGAAGCAAGCAGGGAGGGAGGACGGAAAGGAAGGAAGGAAGGAATGAGGGAAAGAAAGAAGGAAGGACAGAAGGAAGGAATGAGGGAAGGAAAGAAGGAAGGATGAAAGGGCGATGGTGTAAGGAAAGAAGGAACGGGAGGGAGGAAGGAAGGAAGGAAGGAAGGAAGGAAAGTAGGTAGGAAGAAGGTGGGAAGGGAGGGAGGAAGAAGGAAAGAAAGGAGGAAGGAAGGGAGGAAGAAGGAAGGAAAGGAGGGATGGAGCAAGGAAGGAAGGAAGGAAGGTAGGATGGAAGAAGGAAGGAAAGGAGGGAGGAATGAAGGAAGGTATGAGGGAAGCAAGCAGAGAGGGAGGAAGGAAAGGAAGGAAGGAAGGGATGAGGGAAAGAAAGAAGGAAGGACAGAAGGAAGGAATGAGGGAAGGAAAGAAGGAAGGATGAAAGGGCGATGGTGTAAGGAAAGAAGGAACGGGAGGGAGGAAGGAAGGAAGGAAGGAATGAGGGAAAGAAGGAAGGAAGGGAGGAAAGAAGGAACAGTCAAAACAGACGGAGTCAATTTGAATGCTCCTCGTTACCGGATCTGTTTGTTAGGATGTTACACATGACATTTCATAAAAACATTAAATTTGCTGTATTTGTAGATTATTGTATATTTGATGTGAGTACAGCAGCTTGTGATACATATGTGTCAAACCACAGACAGTAGCCTGTAAATCACCACACTGAGACGTTTTATGACATAACTCTGAGCATTCAGCAGGATCTCAGCTGTGAGGTCAAAGGTCAACAGTTTTGGGTTTTTTTCCCTCCTGAGTGTGTGTGAAAGTTTTTTTAGCACAAGGTTTCTAATCAGGTTTGTGTGTGCAGACGAAGGATCAATGAGCCTCCAACTCCTCTGACACTCAACTGCTGAAAAAGACTCACTTCAGTTCCCGCAAACGCACACACACACACACACACACACATACACACACACACAGACAGACAGACACAGACACGCAGACACACACACACACGCAGACACACACACACACACAGACACACACACATACACACACTCCGGTGCTTTACCATTCAATCAAAACTGAACTCATTCAGAGTATAAAGCGCATCATATTAATTCAAAACACACACACACACACACACACACACACACACACACACACACACACACACACACACAGACACACTTAGGGGACAATACACAGATTTCCTGGAGGCTTACCTTAACCCAAATCATAACCAATGACCTAAAAATCAGCTTTTTCTCAATTTAGGACACAATTTTTGTTCCCATTTTGGACAAACCTCCCCCAATTTAACTTTTGTTTAGTATCAATTTGGTCCCTAAAAGTGTCTTATGACAGAAGACACACACACACACACACACCATTTGGACTTAAACAGCTGATCCATCACACACACACACACTCTGCAAACTGCTCACACACACAGTTTGGGATATTTGGTGGTGGGATTATTGTTCAAATTACTTATTTAACTCATCACATCGTGCACCTGCCTGTAACTCATCAAAAGGTCAAAGGTCACAGACACTTCAGCAAAGAGGTGGAGAGGTTTGAGATGACTGGAAACTGTTCGGTCTGGGCCAAAAACAGAAAAAGAAAGTGAAATGATGAAATAGTTCAGTTTGAGTAACAGATCTGAGAGTTTGAAGGCTTATCAGACGCTAAAACACTGAACACACACAGGTTTATGATACTATGAGACTGTTTGTGACAAAGTTACTCCGTTCATGTTACTTTGCATGAGTTATAGTTAAAAAGTCCTTATCTATCTATCTGCCTCCCTCCTGATAAGCCCATGGTGGTTCCCGAGGATTTCATTTTCTCTCTTTACTTGAAATAGAAACTTCTCTATTAACCTTTGTGTCGTCCTCCAGGGTCAAATTGACCCTGTCTGTTTTGACTGTTCCTTCTTTCCTCCCTTCCTTTCTTCCAGCTGTACTTCCTCCCTCCCTCCCTCCTTCTCTCTTTCTTTCCTACCTTCCTCCCTTCCTTCTTTCTTTCCTTCCTCTCTTCCTTCCTCTCTCCCTCCTTCCTTCCGTCTGTAAGTCCTCTATCCCCATTTCTTCCCTCCTTCTTTCCTTCTCTCCTTCCTTCCTTCCTTCTTTCCTCCCTCCCTCCTTCCTTCTTCCTTCCTTCCGTCTGTACGTCCTCTATCCCCACTTCTTCCCTCCTTCTTTCCTTCTCTCCTTCCTTTCCTTCCTTTCCTTCCTTCCTCCCTTCCTTCATTCCTCCCTCCCTCCTTCCTTCCGTCTGTACGTCCTCTACGTCCTTCCTTCTTCCTTCCTCCCTCCCTTCTTTGCTTCCTTCTTCCTCCCTTCCTTCCTTTCTTCCGTCCTTCCTCCCTCCCTCCTTTCCTTCCCTCGTCCTCCCTTCTTTCCTTCCCTCCTTCCTTCCTCCCTCCTTCCTCCCTTGCTTCCTCCTTTCCTTCCTTCCTTGACTCAAGGACAACAGGAGGGTTAATGTTTGAGTTGAAATCTGATCCCAAATATACGAGTGGACGATAAACAAACATACAAAGGCGCCAAAGACTCCTTGATGGACGGCCGTTTGTGAGCGTGTGCAAACAATCTCATATCAGGAGGAGAAAGTAGCGGTTAACTTTGCAGACAAAATCCTGGCCTTTCACTTTCAGGGAGCATTTTTACATACGTTTAACTCAAGTTTTAAACCATAACAGGACAAATAACAGTATAAAAATAACCTTTAAAAGTGTATCTGAACTTAATATGAGTTCAAGTGGATATCTTCCAAAGTCCTCCCACCTTTTATACTCCTAATGAGTGTACAGTATGGCAAAGACAGGTGTGTGTGTGTGTGTGTGTGTGTGTGTGTGTGTGTGTGTGTGTGTGTGTGTGTGTGTGTGTGTGTGTGTGTGTGTGTGTATAAGGACAGGTGCATGCTGAGTACAGTAACCATCTGTTGTCTCCTTACTCTTCATTATATTCTTTCTTTTCTTTCATTTTCCTTCATGTGCTCCGATGTTTCATCATTCAATCAAAACTGAACTCATTCAGAGTAGAAAGTGTATCATATTAACTCAAAACACACACACACACGCACACACACACACACACACACACACACACACACACACACACACACACACACACACACACACACACACACACACACACACTAGTAGCTTTAGACACAATGAATGGGACTGACAGTGGAGACACAATAGAGTTTCTTTCCGTTTTCTTTTTTTGTTCTTACAAGTTTGAAGCAATCAAGCAAAACCCAGATTTTATTAAAAGGAGCAGAATCAATTAACTGCATATTACGAGCCCACACATCATGTTTTATTGACTTCCTGTTCCCAGACCACAACAGAGCACGGATGTCTTTTAACAAGGACAGATATTAATACGTTTCTATGGATACAAAATCAAAAGAAACATGAATATAAACCACAAATGAACTTCTGCTGAAGGTAAATATCAGCCAGTATCTTTCACAGTAATAAAAACTACCTATACCTATATTTATGTATGTATATATGTATTTATATGAATGTATGTTTCTTTTTTACACATCTGCTTGTATGAATGTGTGTATACGTGTGTGTAAAAGCACATATCTGCCTTTCGTTTTACTATTTTATGAGAATAAAAAGCACTGATTTTATGAAATGAGGCCATGAAAATCTAATTTGACTTAAAACACACACAAACACACACAAACACACACACACATACACACACAAACACACACACACACAAAGACTCACCAGAGTTTTTCCACAGCAGACTGACCTCCAGGCGACCGGAGCGTCTCATCACTTTTGGAAAACGATAAAAAAATCCAGACACCCTCCTCAAAGTTTTGCCAAAGTTTTTGGCAAATCCCATCGCTTACACACTCACTACCCACACACACACACACACACACACACACACACACACATATACTGTACATACACACACACACACTGCTTAAAAGGGCTCCAAATATTGATGATTTATATCCAATAATAACTCAAATTAGATCCTTCACTGTTATCCATGATGTGTCTGTGTCTCTGGTCAGGTCTACACTGCTCCCTCCTCTGAGTGGACACCCCATTTGTGTCTATAAGCATGTGTGTGTGTGTGTGTATGAGTGTGTGTGTGTGTCTTTCAGCTGCCGCCCCTTGTTTGTTCAGTCGCTGTGACAGTTTGGCTCCACAACAGCCACGACACACTCATTTGTGGCAGCTAATGACACACACACAGGTGAGGGCTGAAGTCTGAGAGTCAATCAGCTTCAGTATTTCTCACAATGGTTCAAAATGAGCCTCCATCCTTCAATATACCCCCTTCTCTGGCACTCTGCTTATGTGTTGGTTTCCTGTTAGTCATTTACAAAATAAAAAATTGAATTAAAAGAAGCCAGTCTTACACTCACTGTGAAACTGATCTTTACGTCAAAGCCAATAACTGCTTCCTTATTTGACTTTTCAATCAAAAATATGTGACATAAGTGTTGTTTTTCTTATTGCTTTACCCTGACAAGAAGAAGAACATATCTGAATATCTGGAGTTATATTAACTTTCTGGCATAAAAATTGTCCTTTTGTTGTTTGAACTCACTGTAACTGATTTGGCCACCAGGGGGCAGCAGAAACACTGACTCCAACACTTTTTAAGTTAATGTTCACCTTTTTTTTTTTTTTTTTTTTGTATTTTTAGTTGCTTATTTCCACATCCAGCAGTTATGAAACAACATTATCATTCATTAGGAGTTGTGTTTCTGGCCACTTGATGAATGTAAATCCAATATTTACTCTCTTTTAGCTCTGTTTTTACTCTCTAATAACTCCTGAGGGAAATATCTGGAGCTCTTTAAGCTTCTAAATGATTCACTATGTTCACCAGCTAGTCGACAGCTAACTGTGTCTGTTTGCTGTTTGGTGCTGAGCAGATAATGTACAGTGGCTTTTTAGGGATTGTTCTCTAAAAACAACACTGGTGAGCAAAGCTAAACAGCTAAACAATGAACTGAAACTCAACTATAAAGCTCCATAAAGCCGAGAGCAGCTGCAGAGTCTCTGATAACTCTCTGAAGGTTCATCACTACTAACTATACACAACACATACAAACTGTCAGTCCGCATATTATTACAAAAATATAAATTATAGCACCTTTAAAAAAAACACTATTAGTAGTATCATCCACTCTAAAAGTCTAAATCTCCAGTGGTGGCTCATTTTGACCTTTTGGCCTCAAAAGAAGCCACATGGCCCATTGATGGATCAGTTTGGACACCTCTGCGTTAGGAGATCCTGAGGCATTGTGAGAAGAGACTGGATATGAAGCCTTTATGTAACACTTAAGGCATCTTCTGAACTCTCCTACACTCAAAAAAAATGTGCAGCATGTACATGGTCCACAAAATTGCTTCGATGCTGTCTATACCTGCTTGGTCCGTCTGGACTGTCCTCCAGAGTAGAAATGACCAGCTTTCACAAAAAGTTCAACCAGATCACCTAATCTGGTTGAACTTTCAACTCCTTGTCAGGATTGCTTAGCTTCACAACAGTTCCAAAGTTAGTGAGACAACTGAATAAAAAGAGCCACTTTCCTGCCCTGTGGGCTCGTCCGGGATTTGAACGCGGGACCTCTCGCACCCTAAGCGAGAATCATACCCCTAGACCAACGAGCCACGAAAAACACTACATCTGTCTGTGATCAAAGATGAAACCTTGTTTCCACGCAGTTGTGCCATAAACCTCTACTCTACTCACTCACTCGTTAAAGGTGAGTTTTCCTTGCTGCTGTGGGAATGTTTGGTCCTCCTGTCGTCCTCCTGGGTAAATTGACCCCATCTCTTCTTTCCTTCCTTCCTCCCTTTCTTTAATTTTTCCTTCATTCTTCCCTTCCTTCCCTTTCTATGCTCACTCTCCTTTCATACTTCTTTCCTCATTTCCTTCCATCCTTACTCCTTTCTTTCCTTCCTTATTATACTGCCCAGCTCAATTCATCCTCTGTAGAGCATACATTTAACAGGAATCTGACCAATATCTATATATACACTCGACTCTGACTGACTTCACCATCTAACCGACAACAAAACACTGAACATGTTTGGACAGTAAACACATGCTGACATCCTGTCTCTGCTGCATGATGTGAAAATAACAGTACTGGACTGTTGATGTTACCACTGAGAGCTATTAGAGACACTTTAATACACTCCACCTACCCATGACTAATGAAAACACACAAGTCATGCAACACTAAACCCCCGAACGGACAAAGAACCGCAGCTCTGCTTGGCAGGTTTCTGTTACTTCACCTTGGAAAGAGACAAAGGAAGAGAGAGAGAGACCCACAGAGAGAGAGGGAGAGAGAGAGAGAGAGAGAGAGAGAGAGAGAGAGAGAGAGAGAGAGAGAGAGAGAGAGAGAGAGAGAGAGAGAGAGAGAGAGAGAGGGGGTGAGCGACAGAGGGAGAGAGAGAGGGAGAGACAGACAGAGAGAGAGAGAGAGTGAGAGGGAGAGTGAGTGTGAGTGTCTGTCTCTCTTCAGGAACTGCTCTTATCGGGTCTCATCTGACCCACTTTGAGACAGGAGTAGAAACAAATTAAATGAAATGGGCTCAGTGAGGATTAAACTACACAAGCGCTCTGTGTGTGGAACTACAATACACACATTAAAGTATCTAAATAACACTTAATAGTAATAAGAACTTTATATTATAGCACCTTACATACTAGAAATGCAGCTCAAGTGTCATTTATTCAAGCATTACACTTTTATGACATGGTTTACAGTATTATTTAAATTTTTAAACTCTTTGTTATCATCAAATTCAACTCAAACTGCTAAGTGATTTAACTTTATTAAAGATATCGAACACCAGGACAGAAAAGCAAAAGATGTAGTTCAGCTAATTTAGAAACAGGGCTGCTATTAAATACTTTAGTACACAAGACAGACCAGACAGACCTAATTACAGATGTCAAGATATGACTGATAACCACTGCTCAGGAGAGGAGCTGCACTCACAAAGACAGGGATGCCAAACATAAGGCCTGTGGGCCAGATCAGGCCCGCCAAAGGGTCCAAGCCGGTCCACTGGATAACTTAAATGTGAAAGTCCAGTTTATAGCTGTTCTCGCTTATTTTTGCTCACCATTCACTGTCAAGTCTTCTGATCTTCTTGTGGACATCAAACTTGAGATAACTGACTTGCAATGTGATTCAGATTTTAAGGACACATTTTATCAGTATCTCTTAGCAGGGTAACTCCAAACTGACTTTGTACATTTGGGACGATTTATCTCATCTTTCTTAAGGCATCTCAGGCCGTTCATGTGATTTGTGAATAGATAGTTTATTATAGGCCTAGTAAAGTCGTAATATATATTGTATATATTATGTGTTATTTATAGGTTATTATGCAGGGGGTTAGGGTTTTAATGGTGCGGCCCACATGAGATCAAATATATCTGTATGTGGCCCTGAAACTAAAATGAGTTTGACACCTTTGCACTAAGAGATGATAATGTTTGTATATTTAAGTCCAGTGAAAGTCATCTTCTTGAACATGAACATGACGTTTTTGCACTTCCTAAAAACTGGATCATATCAGCATTTCAAAGTTATACAACAAAACTGCTGCTGCTGCTGTTTCTGCTGTTGCACAACCAGTTTATAAATGACTGTTTCAATGCATTAATAAGTGAACCAGTGGTTTTAACTGGAACATGCCAGACCTCCTTGTGTGGCGAGAGGCTCCCTACGAGGCATTACAGCGATGAGATAGAGATCGAATAATGGGCCTTTAACAAGCTTCCTGAGTGGCAATCAGCTGTGGAAACGCTTCTTAGATGAGCAGAAATATCAGCTGATGGTGAAACTGATGGGAAGCACAGAGCTCATCATCATAATGCGGGCGTAATGAGGTTAAAACATTAAATGGACGAAGGCGGAGCGACAAGAATATTCAGTTTAGTATCCATCTGCCTTGTTTTCAGTGTACGCATCAAGTTGTGTTTTTCAGTGTGTCTCATTTAAGTCATTACAGCTCTATAAATAACTTTATCCTCCAGGCAGAAATTCATAGATTACACTGAGACATATGTGCAGTTTAAACTTTAACTTGCTGCCAAATGTTGTAATGATTAAGTCGCTGCCAACTTATTATACACGAGTTGTTAAGTTTCTCTACGTACCGACAGAGCACTTTATTAGGAACACCTGTGCAATCTAACACAACCCAATACAACAGCTCTGACATAGACTCTGGTTAAATTCAGCTTTTATTAACATTGTCAGAAAGGTGATAATTCTACTTTATGTTTATTATTGACCTTGTAGTTTCTAGTTTTAGTCCACGCCATTAACATGAATTAGTTATCACCTTTCTGACGAGGTCAATGAAAACTAAAAATGTATAAGCTTCATAAAAGTAGGATTTGTGTCACAGCTGTTGTATTGGATGGCATTAAACTGCACAGGTGTTCCTACTAAAGTGCTCAGTGAGTGTATGTAGCTGGCTGAATAACTAAATTATAACGTTTATAGTGTCAAAAACAATTAACTGATGAGCAGGAATGAACATTTTTGCTGTTAAGGTAAAGAAAACCTAAGAAGAGATGTTAGCTAACAGTCATCCTGCAGCAAATGAAGCTGTAGCACCCTTTTCTGAAGCTAGGGTGCATTTAAGGTAGTATTGAAATGCATTTTAAGGTCTTGGTCTCGTCTCGGAATCGACTGCATTTTTACTCGGCCTTGACTCTCAGACGAGCTGGTTGCTACTTTAGAAAGGCATTGTGTGAAATGGGGAAATTAATGGCCTTACAAATGGCTTTACATTAAAAATAAATATATTTTTTTCAATCTGATTAATAGACTGATGCTTCTGTTGATTACAGATCATACACGTTAATAACCACTGTGTAATTTACCAACTAGTGACTTTTTGAGGAGTCATCATTTAGCAGTCGAGCCTTTCTAAAATTACGATGCTCAAGTATTGTCTTCTGTCACATACATTCCTAAAATAACTAACACTCCTAAATAACAATGCTTTTCTTATTAACAGAGGTATAATGTAAATGTCGAGCCACGTGATTATTATGACTACAGTCAGGGTCTTAGTCTTGACTCCAGTTAGTTGGTCTTGACTACAAAACTAGTTTAAGGACTATTTCAACTTTTTTTTGTTACACATCCTCTTTTGGAAGCAGATCTTCATTTTTGACACTATATATTGAACTAATTGTGGTTTCATTAAAAAACACGATTCAGTTTTGATTCTTTAAATCAGTTTAAAGCTAAATGTAGAAAGTTAAATGTCAGTTTAGACTTAGTTAATGTGTCATAGATGTCACCAGGATGCATAACTAAGTTTCTTTGTTGTTGGTCCACCAATGACACAATGACATTCAAAGTGACATTCAAATCTACCTGACGGGAGAAAAGTATTGAAAAAAAAAAAAGTTGATTTTTATGAAAACTTGTGAGTGAGAGTGAAGGTTTGATGTAGCAGTTTGAATATTCAAAACTTAGCTAAGTCTCATTTCCATCTCAGACGTTAGGAGTCCAACACACAAGGAAGAAGAGTCTTTTATTCTTCTTCTGTGTTTCCTACTTTCATTGTTTGTCAGACAGAAATGGACAAAGAGGGAGGTCCGGTACTCGTTTTTCCTCGCAGACGTGAACCGGTCCGTCTGCATACCGACTGCATTCCAGCTGCTGTGCAACGTTTTTCAGAGCCGTGCCTATTTATACATTCAACAACGTGCCATCTCACTACACGTCTCAAAAGTGTTTCCTACGAGATCTGATGGGGTTTTTTGACAAGAACCTGATAATTAAGATGATTTATGAGATACCTTGAAAGTCCATTAAGTCCACAAGTGAGCTTCTAGTAAAGCTTCTGACTTATTTAAACACTACAACCCCCAAAAAACACCAATTATATTTTAATAAAACTGCTCAATTATGCTCTATTTTCCTTTAATGTCCATTATCTGTCACTGATATCAATATAATGCATATACTACGCTGCTTTAGATGAGGTCATGGTTACAAATTATTATTATTTTCACCACTGATTATACTGTGGATTACTATTTTTCTATTAAACCATTAAACATTTCAATCAAATATGAGGAAATAGTGACAAATACCAATCAAAATGTATCAGACCTTAAACCCAACAGTCCAAAACTTACAAGATATCAAGATACTAATGATATAAAACTGGAAAAAAGTAGCTAATGTTCAGCCTTTCTGCTTCATAAATGGCTTTAAAAGACCATTAGATGAACTTCCTGTCCATTAGCTAATCAATTAATCATGTCAGTGCAGTAAGATTATAAAAGCAGATAAAGTTATGCTCGGCTGTAGCAATGAGTTTATAAACACTGATGTCACAAACCAAAATCTGAACCATTTCCAAAGTATTTAAGAAAAAATAAATCAGGATTATACCCTTATATGTACTTTCACTGTGCAGTTATGTTTATTATAAAAGCATTTTATCTTCACTACATGATCAGGTGTGATGCCAGGTGAGGAAGAGCACCAACTTCCTTTCATTACTATAAACATTGTTCTCATTATAACCAGATGTGTTATAACAAAAATGTGACAAATGTACTAAAACTGTGCAAAACCAGTGTTACATGTGTCAAACCCAGTGTAAACTCCTTTTGGTGTCATTTTAAACCTTCCAGATTTCCAAAAATATCAGAGGTCATGACCCCCATTGTCCTCACTGGTGGCTACAGCTGATCTGCTCAGGTTTAAGTAGCTACTAGTTTGGCCAAAAAGACACAGTCAAACGTGGTTATGTAATGTCTGGTATGATGCTTATTGATTTCTCATTTATTGTAGATTTGATCAATATAACAGCTGTTCTTCCTCTTTAGGTCATTTAATGTTTAATGTCTACTTAAACTGAGCCTACTCACCCACAAATACGTCATTAGTAAAGTCACCTGATATTAATAAGAGTCTAAAAACGTTAAAACATGTCCTCTGAAGGGGGGGTAACTCACTGTATGACCCACCCCTCTCCCCCAAACCCCCAATCAGCACACTCACCTGTACAGGTAACACCATCCTGAAAGATATAGAGGCAGCACACATCACACCAGGTCCCCTCCCCGCTGGGCCAGAACGTGTGACCCTCCCCGGACTCCTGCTGCACCCTTGGGTCCCTCTCCTCGGGGGAGAAAATGGTCCTCACATCAGGGGGTCTGAACCCTTTCTTCCTTCCCCTAGGTGGCCCCCCTTCATGATCCTCCAGTCCATTCCCAACCGCCTCCGCCTCTCCGTTACTCCTCTCCGGTTGTCCTCTCTCGCTCCAAGCCGCCTCGAGACTCTCCAGACTGGCCGGTTGAGGAGACGCATGCCGCCGCACCGCGCGCACCACCAACCCGCCGCCCTTGTTGCCCTTGGAGATCCGCATCTTGGCACCCGGCGGCGGCCACGTCCTCTCCGGTGGGTCGGTGATGATGTGAACAGCCTGAACGGTTAACGGAGAGTCATCCCGGACCGGAGGGCGCGTGGGGACGTATTTCCGACCCTGGTGCACGACGTTAAACATTACGCACGCTCGGCATTACTGTGCTGCGGTGCAGGTCGGGTCAGGTGTGTTACACAGTGAACCGAGCAGCAGGTGAAGAGTCATTGTTGTGATGAGCAGAGTCCTCCTGGCGGTTTGTTGTCGGTAAGCAGGTTGAGGCAGTCTGAGGTGTGCAGGCAGGCAGGGGCGGATTTAGTGGTTTGAGGGCCCTGGGCAAAGTCTGGGGGGGCCCCCCAAAAAACTGAACATCCTCTAATATGGGGGGGTGGGGCAAACTAATTACCAAATACAGCCTGATTTGATCTAATGTGGGCCGGATCATTATAAGGAAGGAAGGAAGGAAGGAAGGGTTAGGGCAAAGTCTGCCCCCCCCCCCCCCCCCAAAAAAAAAAAACAAAAAACTGAACATCCATCTCATCTTCTAATGCAAGGGGGTCAAAGATGCGGCCTATGGGCCAGAACTGGCCAGCCAAGGGGTCTAAACCGGCCTTCTTTCCTTCCTGTCTTATTTGTCTTTTTTTCTTTCTTTTTTCTGTCCTTCCTTCCTTCTATCCTTCCTTCCTTCCTATGTTCTTTTTCTTTCTTTCTTTCTTTCTTCCTTCCTTCCTTCCTTCCTTCCTTCCTTCCTCCCCTCTCTTTAATGATCCAACCCACATTAGATCAAAATGGGCTGTTTGTGGCCCTTGAATAAAAATTAGTTATGTTTTTTTAAAAATACCCCGTGGTCTCTTTTGTAACTTTTTGCCATCTAACATCTGTCCATCCACCATAACGGTTATATTTACTACGGCCACTAGATGGCGCCTGTCACTCAAACATAATTATAGGTTGTCAATATACAACTTTCACTTTCATTTTTCTGAGGATGACATGATCATTATTACAGTATCTTTTACTATAAAACACAGCAAGACATTAGAGGATGAAGTGGATGTTCAGTTTGGGGGGCCTCAGTTAAACACTTGGATCTCCAAACTGTAGTTAAGTTTCATTAACAGACGCCATCTAGTGGCTGTAGTAAGTATGACGTCATGAAGAGGTGTGTTAAATGGATGGATGGTTAGATGGTAAAAAGGGGAGTTGGGGCTTTTTAAAAAATGATGTGTTTGTGGTGTGTGTGGTGTTTAATGTTGCCATGACGACGATGGATGCCTTGTTTAACCATGTTTAAAGTAATCATTTCGACCCTAACCAAGTGGTTTTTGTGCCTAAACCTAACCAGACTTTAACCAGTGTTATATTACACCATAAATCATCATTATTTTCTAACACTGATGTTTAATAGTTTTGGAAAACTGCGTATTACTGTAGGGCAGATACAAACAACCTATGTGCACATTTAATTTGGAGGACTTGACGGCCTTTTGTGGTACAATAAGTTAGAATAGTGACATAATTTAACATAATTCATTTCGAACCACCATAATAAATCTAGCAATTATATCCTGGTTAATGGTGAAGTCCGCCCCTGTGTGAATGGGGAACAGGTTGAGTCTCATTTTACCAAAAAGACATCAAACAGCAGATGTTGGGCTGACTGATGCTCTCCACAAATAACAAGGCAAACCTTTTCTTAATTATACAGACCTTTTAACACCTCACAAAGTCTATTAAAATAACTAATCAAATTCATGGAAGTGTCTCTTTTCAATTTAGCATTAATTACATCCACATACATTTTACTGGCGGCCCTTATTACTCAGCAACTATCAAACAAGTCCAAATTCTGATTCAAGCTTCTCACATATGAATATTTTCTTGTGTCTTTATTCTTCTGTGTTGAAAGAAAGAAGACATTTGAGGGCAATTAATTAGATAATTGCAGCTCTAATGTGACTGATCTGATATTAAATAACAGCCAGTACAGCTTATTTTTATCCGTACGTTTCTTATTGTGAAGTGAAACTAACAAACTCAGACAGTACAAGAGACATTTCTTAATAAACTTTTTTTTTAATCAATTTCACAGATAAATATAAGGCAGATTGTAAACATCAAAGCATTAATACAATAAAGCCAGCCTATCTATCTATCTAGTGATCTATCTATCTATCTATCACTACTAAGTATTACTAAAAAGTGCATGTGCTAATAAATACTTTCTAAATCTGCTAATAACGAAAGTCCATTGATTACAGTTGCAGATTTAAGACATTATAGGTAATCACAAAGAAGTTGGAAATGACAAAAAAACGGTTGTCTTTGGCTCGTGGTCGTTGTAAATGCTTCTTTCCTATAAAGCATTGATGTGTGAGTTTATTGCTGGTCCGTTCGGGGGTTTATATGGATGTAAACTGGATTTTTTTTTTTTTTTTTGCGTCCCTGAGAGTCGTGTTTGAACTGGCTTGTGAAAGTCAGCAGATCTTGAATGTGCAGTGTGGCGGAGGTGACAGCAGAGGGCGCTGTGGAGCTGGAAATGCACCGTCTAATCACTGAACGTCCTCGTCTTCATCGTCACTGTCGAAGGCTGCCTCCTGCACAGGAGAAAAAATGGAGAAGGGAGTTATTTTATAAATGGTATAACAGATTTAAACATAGTATTAAATGTGTGTGTGTGTGTGTGTGTGTGTGTGTGTGTGTGTGTGTGACGTACCAATCCCCCCTGCTGCTCTGTCCAGGATGAGAAGTATTGCTGCAGGTACCTGGCTCCGAAGCCCAGCATTCGGCTCATTGGCACCGTGTCCGTGGCAGACAGACGACTGGCGACCTGCCGGAAAACACAAATATGTGAAGTGATGAATAAAACAAGAGACATTTAAAAAGTGGTTTTATCGACTCTAATGTGGGTGATGATATTGAGAACAGTTGATAAGAGGAACTTTGTAGTTTGTAGTCTGCGATTGTGCAAAAAATAACGTGTTGACACATCGCAGGAACAATGGGTTCTACTTTTTCAAAAACACAGTAAATGTGTCTATTGTGTGCAGATGGAAGGATCATTATAGTATCCATCTATCTATCTATCCATCTATCCATCCATCCATCCATCCATCTATCTATGTTGGAAGAGTCATGTTGTTGTACGTTAAGCTTCCTGATTCCTGATAATATGTTTATTCACCCTGTCGAGGCGTACAGTAATGTGTCTCTGTGTGTGAAAGAACATCTTAATGTAGTACGCTGCACTGAGAGCTTTGTGCCAGTTATCGGAGCTCATTCCTTTAAATTTGATTTGTTTTTCACATCACCTACGAGGCGACAACGATGACATCTCGACACTTGTCACAGGATACGCTAATGTTCAGTTTTCTGTAAACTCGTCCAGGAGGGTGGGACCAGCAGAGGACCCTATAATGGAGTTCTTACCTCACAGGTAATGGCGATCTGGGTCTTTGGCGACGTTTGTGGTCCTGGAGAGTTGGGGTCAGAGATCAGGCCCATCCTTCTGAGGAGCGTCTTTATTAACGTCTCAAAGAAACTGTAGTTCCAGAAGAGCTCCATGTCTGTCAGGGATTGACCCAACACCTGGTGGAGATAATAAAATGATTTCTGATGGGTATTTTTTAACCTTTGACTTGAAACAACTTTATATGTATTTGATTATAGGGGTGTTTCTTTGACATTTAAATCTTTCAGAGCAGAATTGTGAATTAATTTAATCATCTGGTGACTCATAAATGTCACCAGAATCCGACCGATTGGTGTGTATGTTGTCCGATATATGAGGATATTTTTATATAGGCTGCATTTCATGTATATTTGATCCTTTTCATGATTTCAAATTTAATATATACGCACGTTTTGTTGTTATTTAGTTATAGTTGTATATAATCATTAAATTCGCAGTAAGGTTTATTTAAAATGTAATTTTATACAATAAAGTCTCTTGTCAAATGGTACAATATCATGGCTTCAATACATATCTTTTTCACAAGTGGTTTTAAAAAAACAACTTTTTATTTGTTTCTTTTTCAGTTATGCTTACAAAAAACATAATCGGCTGCACAACGGTGACTTAGCAAATATATAGCATGACAACATACACACATATATATATATATATATATATATATATATATATATATATGTATTGTACAAAAATAAATACATAAGCATACATTTAATAATAACAACAATAATAGAAAGAGGTGGGGGTACTACTAGGTCATGCCCTAAATGTCACATCTCACATTTTGTAAAACCTGTATCCTATAACATAAGATTTGACATGAGTGATTGTATTTATTTGGGTATTTCTTACGCTGTCATTCAGTCTGTCTCCAGTCTCCCTCAGCAGCAGGGCGATCACCTTCTCCACGTCATCTAATAAACAGACAGAAAACACACGATTATTAACCAGCTCACAAAGTAGACGACGACCACAAGTTAAGGATGTAATGATTTATAGACTGACTGGAGTATACGGGAGTTTAAGAGGCCACAATGTTCCTTAAACTGGTACGATACCGTAAGATTTCATGACTATTTACTTGTGTATACTTTAATTTGTATTTATATTTGGTGCTTACAAAAATCACGTTGGTCGACTATATTCGTCATAGCTTTTGACATACTTTCTGACGTTATCTGTCATGACAGCGTGCACTTTGGTTCGTGTTAGTGTCCAAACTCCATATTTTGAGTTGTAAAGCAGGGAAACGACAGCTCAGTAGGTCACGAATGGGTGCAACTACAACAGTGTAGATTACGGGGGATGATGACTGGTCCATCAGGTTCGGAAACTCCATGATGGCAGCTCAGGGAAGTTTTCTGAATAATGACTTCTGAGGAAAAAAAAAAACACGACTCACCGTCTGGACCGTCTGTGTCAAGTTCTGGAGGCGTGAATGGGATTTCATCTGCGATCTCTGCCAGCCTGCTCGCCACCTCAGCAAACTTATCTGGTTGTCTTACTTCTTCATCTGAAATAAATAATAATAAAAAAAGTTATAGAGGATATGAAGTCAGGCATAAAAACAATGAATACAGTCTGGATTAGAAGTACAAGTCCGATAAGACACAAAATGCTTCCTAAGACATACAATACTATCTGTTACGGTAAACTGCGAACGGCATCGTCATCGTCACCACGAGACCTGACTCACGGCTCACGAGGTGTTTTCTAGCAGAAAAGTCAACAAACACGTAGCTGTTCCCGCATGTCTGGGTGTCTGCAGGTGACTCAGCTCACAGATATGTAGTTGAAGTTTGGCAAAGGTACAAAAAAAGATAGCCGGCCCGGCAGGAGTTTTTTTTTGACTCAGCAGGAATAAATGACAAGGATCATGCAGTTTTGTGGGGAAAATTAATTGATTTCATCTCAGTAACAATGTTGGAAACTTTGAGGGATTTTTACTCATGATGCTGCAAATTACCATCAAAAGTTTTTAAAGTTTTGACACCATAGGTTTGTTTTTAATGGTGCAAAAAAGGCTTTATGGAGAGGAAGTTAGTTAGTTCGTGTTAGTTTAGTAAAACACCAAAAAAAAGGTAGTGATGAAAAAATCAGCTTTTATCAAGTTTCAGTGGCTGCTTCAGTCACGTTGCGCTGAGCTGGACCGGCTGTAAAAGTCAAACAGTCACAGTGTTTGACACCAGATATGATCTATAATCTAAGTGTTAATAATTTACCTTGTTTCATGTATGAAATGTGACTTGGTTACAAAATATCTAAAATACCTGTCAATGATGAATGAGAAAGTAAAATTGTCTCGAACTCACTGACACAGATCTGACTTTTGTGTAATCGCTGCAGTTTGTTTATTAACAAACATGTTGTAACCCATAGCTACGGGATCAACTTTGACATTTATTTTAGCCAAGTAGTTCTCAGTTCAGTGAAAGTTGCTCTCGGCAGCTTTGTGTGAAAAGGAAACTCTATTAGAAACTTTGAGAGCCTTTGAGGAGGTCTCCTGCAGTAAATTAAGTAACTTTCTATGTTTAC
Source organism: Scomber japonicus (assembly GCF_027409825.1). Lineage (NCBI taxonomy): Eukaryota > Metazoa > Chordata > Actinopteri > Scombriformes > Scombridae > Scomber > Scomber japonicus. The sequence goes on along the minus strand of NC_070600.1, from coordinate 20,270,095 downwards.
TGCGGTTATTTGAGATTCTGGTACTCACCATCTTTAACAATAGCGGTTGTAAAACATCTGTCATCTACATCATTTTCTGTCACAGCCGTTTCCTCTGGTTTCTCATCATCTGTCTGAGGTTTGACGCATTTGAAAATGTTGGTAATGTGTTTGAGTTTCTTTAGTCCGCCCCTCTTCTTCCTTTTCTTCTCCTCCACTTCTGGTGTTGCTTTTTCAGTCTTTACCGGAGTCTGAGGCGAAGACGTGCCGTTTGAATCTGGGCCACCGTTAAGTGAGTCCGGGCTTTCCAGTTTGGGTGATTCAACGCTCTTTCCCTGTCGTCGCCTCTTTGCGTATGCCATTAAGACTCTGAACTCGGCCGTGTCCTCCATGCTGTCTGTGCCAGAATCCGATTTACTGTCTGGTTGGCTGAGGCCATTGCCGTTGGAGACTGGGTCGTGGATGTGCCCGTTTGCCATGTTAGATTACTGCAAGACAATAAAAATCAGGGTCATAAAAATCCAAACATGTTGCAACAAGTCTTGACAGTAGGTCATTTAGTGAACAAATTCATTTCAAACTACATGTGAAACTTATATTCAGCTTCAGTAGTCTGATTTAGTCAGATCAAGTGGATATCTGACATATTTACAGTCTTTTCAGCATCAAATTCCGTGTTTGTGTTTCCCTGTTGAACTGTGGGGGAAGTGTAGTAACAAAAAGAGGGAGTTTAGCACTAAAAATGAATGACAATGAAAGATATTTACTTGATTTGACTAATTTGGAAAGCAGAATCCTCATTTCAGCTTTAGATAAACTTTTTAATTTTTTCACGGAAAAATAAAAGACTTGGTAAATCTGCGAAACTTTCCTTTTAGTCAATTTGAGTGATTTCCCCGCTAATATCGCTTTTTTAGCGCCACCTACTGAAATTAAGAGAAATATATAAATGAGATACGTCCAGACATGTACCGTCTCCTGTCGTAAACCTGTCGTTACATCAGCCCATTCAGAAAAACACAACATAAATATAACAGCTTTAATACTACTACTACTACTAATAATACTAACAATAATAATAATGATAGTAATATAAGTGAATAAACTTTGCTGAGAGACATGTACTATTAAAGCAACGACTCAGAAAGTTTTTTTTTTTTTTTTTTTAGCGTAGTTGAAAAGTTAGAGTTAAACTGTCCAAACTAAGCGGTTAACGTTAAAAATAGACTTAAAACACGATTTAAACTAACTTTAAGTGTGTTTAACAAACACATAATTAACCATAACCCTTATATGCCATAGTTGTGGCTTTCTTCGGCGAGCGATAACAACATTAAAAAAGAAAAAAAACCGGAACGAAAATGCTTTTTTTTTTTTTAAAGAGACGTTATTCGTCCCGTTTATAGCCGTTAGTAACATAAAGGGTATATTAATACTGTTTTTCTTTGAATCATTAACGTTTTCCTACCGATATGGCAACTGTCAAAAATCCACCGAAAAAACACATTTACTTCTACTTTTCTAATTTTTTAGGGTGAATTTTTGGGCGTTTTGGGTTAATATAAAGTATTTGAAAACAAAACTAGTAGTACTTACGGTCCAAATGACAACAAAAAAGGCACGATTGTGAGATGAGAATCGCTACGGACAGTCTCCTTCACTTGCTGCTGAAGATTTGAACGCTCTTTCGAAAGCCTGTGGGTGGGATCGTTTTTTGACTTAGTCTTATACTGTTAGCGTTATGACGTATGATTACGTCACACGCGTCATACGTGCTGAGGCAACGTGACAACAATGCACAAATCCCATTTTAATCTTGTTTATAATCAATGTTAATAGCACTAAATCATCATGTTTGAGGACAGATATGACCACAGCAAGAGTATATAGTACTTTCACACAAGTCGAAATATTATAGATTTTTTTCTGTTTATTTATTTAGTTATCTATTTTAAACCAACACGAAGTGAAACCAAAAATGATGACCAAGAAAAACAAGAATAAAAAAAGGGGGGGGGGGGCGGTTTCAGCTGTAGTGACTATGAATCATATTAGCTTAAAGCTGTACAATCTGGCATGCTTCGACATTATGCCTCTCAAATGAGCACGTTTTATATGTACACAATATGTACACAAAAGCAGAGTCTCTAAATTCTGGTTAAAGACTGAAAACTAAACCTGGCATTGTTTTAAATGATATTGTCAGTGCTTAAATAACCTTTTTTAACATCAAAATACTTTCTGTATGACGTTATGTACTGGAGAGAGAAAAACAACAGGAAATTAGAACAAAAGAGGAAGTTTGTGTTTCATCTTTCTTTTTAGCTGCGTATGTCATGTTTTTTGTTTTTCTTTAAAGCACAAATGGAGTGACACATGTAATCTCATTATATGTCAAATATAATGTCAATAAAGCTTTTTATTTATATCTAGCCCTATATGTATATAAATATGTCACATGAAGATTAATCTAATTGGAAAACTGTCAAATGTCAACAGAAAAGATGACCTTAAGAGAAACACATGACACATATTGCTGCATATGTGACTCATGTAGATATGTGCAACTTTTCCCATCTCAGCAGCCTTAAATGCTGGTACAGTCGTGCCAATTCTCACTGCTGCTGAAAACGACATATATATTTGCCTCTGAAGGTGTCACATTTCAATCTTGTCCTTCTTGACCTATGGATGGAGAGGGAGAAAAACAAACATCTGCTTCTTAGAATTGCTTGCTTCTTTTTTTTTTAGGCGTTTCGGTTTCTTTAATTTTGGCACTTTTTCTGATGAATTATTGAATAACTTTATCGGTCATTTAAAAGTTATTAAAATAAAACAAAACAAGGATCACAAGAAGATTGGACTAATCTGACCATAAATTAATTTAGTGGCTGTTCTGAAGCTTTCACTCTTATCATAAACAATAATCTTGTCATATAACTCTTCTAATTTCTATTGTTCTCATCTGTGTTGACCTAAAACTTGAAGTTAACTCTCATGTCATGACAGTTGCTCTGCAGATATGTTGTTTACTTTTTGACATTATTTTGGAAAAGCCTTGCTCTGACTCAGCTGGATGGGTGTGGCTTTAAACTGACCTTCTCCGTAACTTCTTGGATGCTCTTATCACATGTAGGTTTTTTTTATAGTTCATATCCTAGTCTGGAGAAAAAAAGAAAGAAAAAAAGTACCCTGCTGTCATGTGCTGTCAAGTTGGTTCAGTTGGCATTCAATACTGTGCGTAGTTTACGATAAAATGTCACACTGAATAGTGATATATTACGCACGTTGGTGAAGCAAATGAGGAAGCGTGAGTCAAATAGATAAAATTTGTTTCTGAAAGCACAGTGTAGACTTATGAAAGTTAAAGCTGTTTTAAAAAGTAGAAAAACAGCCTTCTGGCGAGAAGACTGCAAACACTCTGCAGATACTGAAGATTAAAACTCACTAAAAGTTATCAGACATTAACCCTCCTGTCGTCCTCAAGTCAAGGAAGGGAAAAGGAAGGAAGGGAGGAAAGAAGGAACAGTCAAAACAGACAGGGTCAATTTGACACAAAGGTTAAGTAGCTGATGCACAATGTCAAGGCCTCCTTATAAATCTGAAAGCACTCCCGTGCTGTACACGATATAAATTTAAATCCCATTAAAACCAAACATGTCTGGTATTTAGTTACTCTGCTGCACATTAAACTTGGATTATTTTATATAACAAGGTGTTCATTTACATCTTCACTTCTCTTTATAACTCCTCTTATTAGTAGCAGTCTATTAAATATCTGTATAGTGAAGTCCAGCAGTGAAAGAGTTCATCACAGATTTCCCTTAGGTAAACAAAAAGTAATTTAAAATGGTTTTCATAGTTTTGATCCGAGTCCAACAGCATATAGAAAACATATAGACAGTAAAAGGTTAAGGTGTCGGCTTGCTGCACAGTCAGAACTCCCCCGACAAGACTTAACTCCACCCGTCTGGCTCCCCAGATGTGGTAAAACAAACAATGACTTATTTGGGAAATAATATTTTCACATCTGGTTCAAACATGCTTTCATTTTTCACACTTTCACACTCATCTTTTGTTTTGTTTTAAGATTATAAAGACAGTTTTAGGTTTTATTTCAATAAGCTGCCACTGATTTAAACTTCATTCTTGACCTTTGACCTCAATAGTTAACAAAACATCAACATTAAAGACACCCATTTAGTAATCTGGAGCTCGTGACCGTTATCACATAGGCTTCTTCTTCTGTAGATAGCAATCAGGAAACTTCTTTTACAACTCAGCACACTGTAAGTTGAGGAAGATGATGCAATATAGTAGAAAGCTCCAGAACAGCTGATTTCGTGGGCCTTGTGCTGAGTTTCCTCAAATCTAAACCGAAAGTGTGTAAAAATGTTTACGCTGGCGGTGAAACATTGAAACATTGAAACATTTTGCACTACTTGAACTCAACTCGAAGAAGAACAGCTTGTTTTAAGATTTTATGTTTGTTTAGTTTGAGGAACTCTCTCTTGGGGATTCCCCGTGACAACCATTTAAATACATAAATAAATAAATAATAGAAAAAAAGGCAAACGGCGTCACTTCCTGTTATATGATGAAACAAGACCAAAGCTTCAGTAATCGCATCGACCGCAGCATCAGCAGAAACACATCACGTCCATCCAACCAAAGAGCAAACTCGAGTGTCAATCATTTAAAACTATAATAATTTAATAGTTTAAACAACAATAATAATAATAATAATAATAATAATGCCATTTCTCTATGATGCCATTACCAGAAAAGAATCAATCCCATGGAGGTAAGAAGAATGCCATGCATAAACCAACGCTGATGAGAGACACAGTTTAATACAAAGTCATGTTTCTAATCAATAGAAAGAGTGATATAAGCGTGTGTGTGTGTGTGTGTGTAAGGTCATTCAGAACGGGCCCAGCTTATTACCACAGTTCATATATTTAAAAAAAAACAACAAAAAAACAAAAAAAATGTCATCACCTTTCACATAAACTCCAATTTAAGGATTTCAATTTACACACATTTTTATATTTCTTTCTCTTCTTTTAAAAATAATCTTCCAGACACTCAGAGGAAACGTTTCTGTTGGATTTCACACCTTTCGGTAGCCATCGTAGAAGTCCTGCTTCGTGAAAAAAAATGACGTAAAATGACTTAAAATGTGGATTTAGGCAAAGAAAGAAGAGAAAGCTTTGCATTAAAATGTAACATAAAGACATTTTATATGACAACAGGCATCAATTTAACTCTGGAAATGGGTTTAAGCACTTTTATCTCAAGCAAAATCAGTGAAATGAGTGGTCAAAAACAAAAAGAATGATGTTTCATTAAGATAAATAAACTGTATGACTCAGCAGATTCTGTGACCCGATTAACAGCTGTTCCCAAAAACCATCCCAAACTTGTCACTTTATATCTATCATGTGTAAAACATATCTCTAATTTGGTCGATAGTTTCGTCTTTTTTCATGTAGCTGATCCTTTAGAGTCACAGAAACTGCGGAGTTTTGTAGATTTTGGTGAGCTCTCGCCTGCATCTAATATATACTTGTTCACTTTTACGAGCTCTAATATCCTCATCATTAAAGGGGACGTAACACTTTTTGTTTATACAGTTATAATATGAGAAAAGTTCCAAAATGTCTAAAGAAAAACTAAAACATCAGACTTCAACCTGCTCTGAACTCTTAGTTTTTAAAGTTTCTCTCTCCTTCCTTCCTTCCTCATCGTACTGATATTGTTTAAAGGGGAGTTTTTCCCCTTATTCAAATCTAGAGTCTCAGGGGAAAGGATGTAATATTGTTTTACATGGTGTACATCTGATATGAATCTTTGTAAGCATTTTAACAGGAAATCATGCAAATTTATTCCAGATGAGTCTAAGAATAGAAATATAATCCTGGAAATGTGCACGATGCGTCCTACTTAATTTAAAACATGTAGCTGGACTCAGTTAGCTAAGCATGACTCTAGCTAAAGTGAACAACCAGCAGCTGTAACGCTCACTAATTAACACGTTTGTTAAATCCGAGGATGAAAACAACAATTTGCTGTTTCATATGAGGGGGTTAAGTGTCAGATTATGTCTTGAAAATGAAAAGAAAAGTAGCTTTGCTTTGTGACAGCTGCATATTCAAATAAACTTCATCAGAATTTAAAGGGGGAAAAAAAAATCCCCAAAATACTTTAAGTGTGATGAGCAAGAACTCGACTACGAATCTTTGTTGGCATTGTAGTTTGGTGGTTTGTTAAATCTGAGGATTAAAAACACAACCTGCTGTTTTACGAGGAGATTGAGTTTCAGATTATGAATGATGAGCAATGACTCATAAATAAAGTAGATAGTAGGAATCCCTCAAAGACATTTCGACATCGAGGAATTCCTACAAATCTTTTTTTAGGGCGTTTTTTAGGACTTCCACGATGACTCCAGCTAAGAAATATTCTCAATGCACTCCTCTCCCACATCCAGCTGGGAGGGGCAGATCTTAGCGGGTTATATCAAAATAAATCTTGCAGCGTTAAAAAAAAAAAAAAGACAAAAAACCCCAAAAACAGTTCATACATGCACACAAAAGAACATAAAAGAACAAGACAATCATCTTATACCCAACCAGCACTGAAGTAAAATTGCACATTCAATACTCCTCGGTGCTAAATGGTCGACTATGTTAAAAACATTAATGTAATGTAAACGATTAATAGAGAAATGCAAAAAGACGTCATCTATTCATATTGCATTGAATATGGCTCAGATTTTTTCTTTCTTTCTGTCTTTCTTTCTTCTTCTTGGATAAAATGCTGCAGACACACACACACACACACACACACACACACACACACACACACACACACACTACTGTAACATTATGTACATGCTGCACAGAGGGCAGAATAAAGAGCGTTTTCTTCTCTCTGCTTCAGTCTCTTTTTCGTTGCAGTTGTACTCGCTTCTCTTTTTTCAGATTTGATATGGAATGGAGGATATCGTCACACACACACACACACACACACACACACACATACACACAATCTCTTACACACACACACACACACACATACACACACACACAAAAGGTTGCATGTGAAAAGCTTTGTCGGGTCAGGAGTACCAGATACACACGATCCCACTGTGAAAAGTTAAAATATGAATTTGGCAGCTGGAGAATCAGATGTTTAAAAACTGAACTGATGATGACGATGATGATCATGATGCTTTAAACGTCTCACACACTCTGGTCTGTAACACCTGCGGGTGAATTTATGTCTTGGTTTTCTTGGGTTACTAAATTCAGATCAGGTCTGGTCTCTGTCATCCAACCCTGATATGATGGATTCAGAGTCAGACTTCTTCACACATTTAAGCTAGTTTGGGATTGTAAATTTAAAGTTTTAGTCTGATGCTCTTCATCAGATTATTTTATTTTACTGCCCCCTCACGTCTTTCTGTGTTTTACCAATAATCCAAATCCAAAAAGATACTTACTTAACTGTCATAAATGACCAAAAAGGAACAAATATTCACATTTAAGAAGCTGAAATCAGTCATAGTTTTCCGGTTATTCCACTAATTGTTTCAGTTCTAGTTAGAAATAGTGCTTGGTGATGATTCAATACTATAATTTCAGACTTTAAGAAGAAGATTATAAAAAAAAGACGCACCTAGCATCCAAATATCTGGAAATATTGAGTCCTGGCTGCATTACATTAGCTCTAATTGTATATTTTTGAACTTTAAACACTATATTTTTACATTCAGACCTGCAGATGAACGAATGCTGCAACACGTTGTATGATCAAGTTTAAAGAAGGAGAAGAAGGAGGAGGAAGAGTTTGTTTCTGGTGGTGGTTCCTAACCGGTTTGGTTTAAAACTAGATTTACGAGTCAGTCTTGCTCTTAGAGAGACGAGAGGATTCAACTGTCTGGTTTTGCTGTTAAAACTGGTTGGAAACAAATAGAGAGTTTTTTAAAAAAGCCCCCAAAAACAGCCCCCCAAAAGTGTTGAGGTTGATATCAGAGATGTTAGGAGCATCACTTCCTGTCAGGTGTTTGTGTCAGAGGTGTTAGATAACGTCTGTCTGTGGCTTTTCAAACTGCGACAGATTCATTTAGAAAATCCCCACATCTTCAAAATTCAACCGTCTGGTATCTTGAGATTAACGTCACGTCTTCGCAAACAGTCTGACTAAAAGAAAGATGAATAAGACGTGAGTCGGCAACCAAATAGAGAACCCCCCCCCCCACCCCAGGTTAGGAACCACAAGAATAAACCCCCCCCCCCCCCCGCCCCTCCTCAGTATCAGATCACCTGTGTCTGCACCACATTAAAAAACAAACACGTAAATCCCTCCCTGTACAATCTGGCATTTTAATAACTTTTATACTGTTTGTAAATTAATCCTCTAAAGTTTAAATATACCCTGTCATAGTTTCGTGATAGTTTTTGGTATTTTTTTTTTAAAATCTTTGTATGTGTAGTTTTTGGAAAAGGTGCTTTTACTTCTTTCACTCACTAAACGTGTAACTTAAACTAAAAGCAGTAATCGGAGCCCTTCATCGACTCGGTGACGGAGACGCAGAATGAAACGATGTGATTTGAAGTCTTATTGTAACATAATTTAGTGTTAAAGCAAAAATAAAATATATATATTTATATATATTATCAGTTTGGGAGATTTGTGAGGATGTTTAAAAAAGCAACTAATGTGATAAAAAGCTGCTGTCGTTACATAAACTGCGGACTGTAAGTGACACTACTTCAGCGTAATGTCTTTGGCACACGGGTTTTTAAATATATTCAACACGTCCATCAGTTCTGAAAATGAGACTTTTAGGTTATTTTAACTATTTTCACACTGTAGAAGAAGTCTAACGCCTCTTTATGTGTGGTTTTTATCTTCTTTTTTAAAAATATGATCTGTGATCCAAATAAATCCTTTACAAGATGAGAGAGAGAGAGAGAGAGAGAGAGAGAGGGAGTGAGAGAGAAAGGGAGAGAGAGAGAAAGAGAGAGAGTGAGAGAGTGAAAGTGAGAGAGAGAGAGAGGGAGAGAGAGAGAAAGGGAGAGAGAGAGAAAGAGAGAGAGTGAGAGAGTGAAAGTGAGAGAGAGAGAGAGGGAGAGAGGGGGGGAGAGAGAGAGGGAGAGAGAGGGAGAGAGAGAGAGAGTGAGTGAGAGAGTGAAAGTGAGAGAGAGAGGGAGGGAGAGAGAGAGAAAAAGAGAGAGAGAGAGATTATACACTCCTGAAAGCAGGGATGTAAGTGTAACAGAGAGAGAGAGGGAGAGGGGGAGAGAGAGAGAGAGAGAGAGAGAGAGAGAGAGAGAGAGAGAGAGAGAGAGGGAGAGAGAGAGAGAGAGAGAGAGAGAGAGAGAGAGAGAGAGAGAGAGAGAGAGACGTCATGTGTGTTTTTTTCGGCTGGTCAAAGTGCACTTGCATCCTGAACCGTTATACTGTACAATCAATCACTCAAATCCATCAATCAGTACAACCAATAAATAGAATATGAATAAATAAATACAAATAAATATTTTTGACCATTAAAACATTGTTTTTTTTTTTGTTGTATCTCTCCACTGCGGTGCTTTTTGTGAAGCTGAAGCAGTTCACTCCTGGTGTGGTTTCGTCTCGATTTATCTCCTAAATCCAGACTCTGTTCATTTTCTGGTTTTAAACTTTTGTTTCTTTACACTTTTCTCTCTCTCTCGGCGTCGAGTGTGTGTGCAGGGTCCAGAGAGACAGAGAGAATGAGCGAGTGTGTGTGTGAATGTGTGTGTGTGTGTGTGTGTGGGTGATTCAGACAGCCGTTTCCAAGTCCTCGTGGGTGGCTGATTTTTGTTGTTGGGTGTTCAGGTAGGCGCTCAGCTCAGAGTCTCCGTCCGCTAGCTGCACCGCCGTCTTCCCCTGTTGGACACACATACACACACACACACACACACACACAAACACACACACACACACACACACACACAAAATGAACCCATTAGCCACAAATTACACAGTTCAAATGAGACACATCCTCCACATTTCCAGGTTTATATTTATATTCTTAGGCTCCACTGGAATATAAATTGTGAGGCAACTTTTTTATTTTATTTTTTGGTGAGGGGGGGGGCGGGGGATTATTTCGTGTCATCATCCTTTCCTGTTTTTGTCCTCCTCTGCTTTGTTGAATACCTTGCAGCATCAACAATGACTTGCAGGACTTCCTCAATGTCTAAATCTCCTTGAGGACTTCCTACTATCTACTTATTTACAGTCATGCTAAGCTAACTGCTAAGCTAACTGAGCTCTGGTCCAGCTGTATGTTTAAATGGGACGTATTGTGCACAATTTTAGGTTTATATTAATATTCTGGGGCTCTACTGGGATATATTTGCATGATTTATAGTTATTTTATTTATCTTACAATTGTCTTTTATGCAGCCCCTCAGTCAGTTCAGCTTTGTCTGAAAAAGGATGTTTTAGCTCCTTTCTCTCCTGATGAGCCCTCTGGTTAACTTCTGCATACTCTGCCAGTAGTAGCAGGATTCTTACTCATTTCTTGCTCTTCACTCAAAATGTCAACTTCCGTATATGTTGGAGCCCAAATCAGAAGCCGAAATATGTTAATGAACATCAACAACAAAGGAGCAACAGACCAGCTACAAATGTACAATCTGTAAAACAAGATGACATCCCCTCTCTTCAGACTCTTGATTTGAATAAGGGAAAAACTCCCTTAAGAAAATCCCCTTAAAATTAGGTCAGTTCAATGAGGAAGGAAGGAGAGGAAAGTTTAAAAACTGAGCTTTCAGAGCTGGTTGAAGTCTGACTTCTTTTTTCCATGTCACTTTAATTGTCATTCTTATGCAGGTACATGAAAACGAAACACTTTAAAAAGGGGAACAGTGCAATAATTAACATTCAATTTGTCAGTTAAAATAAGACACTATATAAATAATAAAAATAATATTCCATAAATAGTTAATAAATAAATGCTAAATTAGTTTTAAATTTAAGAAATGAAGTGCATAGTGCATAGTGGAGGGGACAGACAGCCAGTGATTGTTGTGATTATTGTTGTATTTTCTTAAACAGTTTTGGAGCATTACCCATGTTTAATGTAGATATCCGACATTATAGCAATATAAAAATAACAGAAAATGACAAAAAGCAGAATAAATACATATAACATCGAGGATATAAGAGCTGTATTGATCTACTGGACAAAAAAACAGAACAAATATCTGTCAAAATGTCAAACTATTGCTTTAGATGGAGTCGGGGTCACACAACTTAATTTTGATAACTGTTTTCGTCCTTCATGTTTTTGTCCTCCTCTGCTTTACCTTGCAGCATCAAGAAAGATTTACAGAACTTCCTCATTGTCTAAATCTCCTTGAGGACTTCCTACTAGCTACTTATTTACAGTCATGCTAAGCTAACTGCTAAGCTAACTGAGCTCTGGTCCAGCTACATGTTTAAACGGGATGTATCGTGCACATTTTCAGGTTTATATTTATATTCTGAGGATCTATTGGAATATATTTGCATGATTTATAATTAAAAACTCCTTATTTATCTCATGCTGGCTCTTTATGCAGCCTGCCTTATTGTCTTGTTATTTTATTTTTTTATTTTGTGTGCATGCATGAACTGTTTTGGGGTTTTTTTTTTGTCTTTCTTTTTAACCCTGCATGGTTGGTTTTGATAAGATGTGCCACCCCATGTGAAGATGCATTGAGCATTTTTCTTAACTGGAGTCATCGTACATATCCTTCCTGTTTTCCCATTTCTCTGCTTTGTCAAATTCGTGGAAACACCTTGGAAAGATTTGTGGTTTTACTGTGTATTTATATTCTGAGGCTCTACTGGAATATCTGAATAGCCTGAGTTCCAGTTAAAAACTCCTTAATTATCTCATACTGGCTCTTTATGCAGCACGTCAGTTCATACTTATTAAATACATTTGTGCATGTTTGAGCCCAAATCTGATGAACACAGAACAATGTGAGCAACAAAGGCTGCAGAAAAGACGATGAATCAGACGCCATCACAAAGAGGAAGTAGAACACGTGTGTGTGAGTGTGTTTTTACTTGCTCCTCTCATCTACATTATATCAAAATATAATCAAATTTATTCAGTTTTTAACCATTTGGACAGTTTATAAGGAAGTGAAGAGGCAGAGGAAATGGGGAGAGATCGAGACATGACATGCAACACAGGTCTCCGAGTCGAACCAGGGGCATTTCCAGTTATGTGACTTGGCTCATGATTGCTATTATTATAAGTTATTAATGATCTCTGTGTTGTCCTGATGGTTTAATGAGTCTAAAATGAACATAATGTCAGAAAATTGTGTCTAAATTCATGTAGAAGAGCAACACATGAGGTGACACTTGTTGCTTTTTTAAAAACTATGAAGTGCTGCCTTCTTTCCGGACTTCCACCTGGAGAGTACCTACATGTATGAAAGTTATTTGTGGTTTAAATCCAGCCTGACTCTCTCTACTCTATATTTCCTCTCACACTGTAACAAGCAAATACATACAAAAATGCCCCTCCGGCGTGACATGCAACATATATCTCCAGTCAGAGTCGGGTCAGGGGCATTCCAGTCACGTGACTTGTGCTGTAAACTCTGTGCTGCTCGTAAATGTAGTTTTCTATCTGCAACAGCTCTGAAATATATATATGCATCCTAAGTAAGTAAGTAAGTAAGTAAAGCGGCTCATGCTCAATGTCCTATAGTTCATTAATGGTGTCTGTGTTGTCCTGATGGTTTAAGATGAACGTAATGACTGACAGTTGTGTCTAAATTCATGTAGAAGACGGACACACGAGGTGACTTTATGATTACTGTTTTTTAAACTATGAAGTGTCGCCTTCTTTCTTGACTTTCTTCTGGAGATAACAATCATGTAAGAAAGTTGTTTGTGGTTTAAATCCAGCCTGCCTGAAATCAGCCCCAACTGTGAACATTATTAAATCCAGGTTAAAAACATTTCTCTTCTCCTGTGCTTATGATTGAGCTCTTTATTTTAAAGCACTTTACATTTTAATCTTTCATTTGCAGTCTCTGTCCTTTTAATGATTTTAAAGCTAATCATTATTTTATGCTGCAATCTTATATTTAATGCTCTATTCTAGCATTTTATTTCTCTCTTTCTATTTTTCTGTACTTTGTTTTTATTATGGGGGTGTGGGGGGGGGGGGGTTAATTGTATGTTTTAATTGTTCTCAAATTACATGTTTTTCTGTTTTATGTAAAGCACATTGAGTTGCCATTGCGTATGAAATGCACTATATAAATAAAACTGCCTTGCCTCTCTCTACTCTACATTTCCAAATGCCCTCCAGCATTAAAAATCATGACTTTTATTCAGTCGTTGAGCGTTTTCATTCATGTTTAATAGACAGTAGATAGTGAAGTGAAGAGACACATGTGTAACACAAGTCTCCAGTCAGAGTCAGGTCAATGGCATTTGAGTCATGTGACTCTGTGCTGCTCCTAAATGTGGTTTTCTATCTACAACAACATCTACATCATATTATGGGATGCCCTGATGGTTATGGGGGAATAATGTGTCAGCGATTACCTGGAAGTTGGTTTAATCGAGTGACGCCCTGACCTCTACCAGCAACCGACACGCTATGTTTCTTCTGAGGAGCTCCTACTTCCTACTTATTTATGATTCATTGCTCATCATACATGATCTGACTCTTACCCTCCTCGTCAAAAAGCTAATTGTTGTTTTAAGCTTCAGAATAGACGATGAATCAGACGCCATCACAAAGAGCAAGTAGAAAACTCCTTTTTACTTGGAAACAAGAACTTGCTCCTCTCGTCTACATTATATGAAAATATAATCTATTTTATTCAGTTTTTAACCATTTGGATAGTTGATAGGGAAGTGAAGAGGCAGAGGAAATGGGGAGAGATGGAGACGTGACATATAACACAGGTCGAACCAGGTGCATTCCAGTTATGTGACTTGGCTCATGATTGCTATGGTTTAATGGGTCTAAGGTGAACGTAATGGATTGTAAATGAAAATTGTGTCCAAATTCATGTAGAAGACCAACACACGAGGTGACACTTGTTGCTTTTTAAAAAAAACTATGTGTCGTTTTTTAACTAAGTGTCGCCTCGTTTAAATCCAGCCTGACTCTCTCTGCTCTACATTTCCTCTCGCTATGTTACAAAAAATTAAATGCAAAAATGTCCCTCCAGCAACAGAGTCAGTCCAGTCAGAGTGAGATCAGGGGGCATTCCAGTCATGTGACTTGCTGTAAACTCTGTGCTGCTCCTCCATTTAGTTTTCTATCTACAACAGCACTGATATATGTTCCTATAAATATACATATAAATGCTAAGTAAGTGACTTTTTCCCCCCGAAGCACCTCATGATGGCTATCATTATAGATCTTTAATGGTTTATGGGTTGTCCTGCTGGTTTACGGGGCCTAAGATGAATAACGATTCTTTTTGCTTTTTTTTTTTAGAAACTATGACACCTGACTTTCTTTTGGAGAGTACAGACAGTCATGAAAGAAAGTTGTTTGTGGTTTAAATGAAGCCTGTAAATGCAAAAATGTCCCCAAACGACTTTAAGTAATGATCTTGAACACTTTCTTCTTTTTCACAGAATAATGAGTAATGACAAACTTGTGGTCCACCAAAGAAAACCTTTCCATTTTCGGTTTTAGGAGCTGTCGGTGATATAATTCCCGGGAAAGCAAGAATTCCCAAGCTGTGCATGGTCCAGACACGTAATGTCTTACCATCAGATGGCCTTACTGGAAATGGATGTGTCAGTGATTACCTGGAAGTTGGGTTTATCGAGTGACGCCCCGGCCTCCACCAGCAAACGACACACGCTGTGTTTCTTCTCTGAGGCAGCTTTGTGCAAGGCAGTGTCCCCTCTGCATGCACACACACAGAAACATAATGGAGATCAGATAAGCTGCGTGAACATTGACCACACAAAAACAGAAAGGAAGTTGGCATTAAAAAGTTAAACCTCGTACTTCTCTCTGTCGGCTAAATCCAGAAGCACTTTGGAGCCTGAGGAGAAAAAACAGCATAAAACACTTTAATACTCAAATTTAAATTAAAGTATGGAGGTGTGGACATTTTTAAATCCAAGTTAAAAATCATTTCTCTTTTCATGTGCTAATGATTGGGCTCTTTTAAAGCACTTTTCATTTGCACTGTTCTTTTTATATATTCAAATTTAAAGCAAATCCTTATTTTATGCTGCACTCTCATAGTTTAGGCTCTATGTTATTCTTTCTATCTTTATATTCTGGATTTCGTTGGGGTTTTTTTAGATGATAGATGTGTGAATGTTTGTGCAAGCGTGTTATAATAATAACTAAAACTGAAACCACAAATGCATGAAATAACAACACATTACTGTCTGATTTCCTTTATGAAAAACAACATGCTTGCTTTAGCACTTTAAACGGATACACCTGCAGCTCTTCAGTCTGTCTTTTTCTTATAGAAATTTTCTGTCACACTTTTCTACACGCTTCACAAAGCAATTATTGTCACTATCAGTGTCCTTATTGTCCAGTGGTGATGGTGGTGTCCTCTTGTTGTGATCTATAATCTGTCCATTTCTCCCATTTTTCCTGAAATTGTGTCTCTTGTAATCGTAGTTTATGTGTACATTTTTCCATTACAAATATTTCTTCTTATTATTATTGCTTTTTTACTTGCTGATAGCAGAACTCATCCTCTTTTTGTATAATATATCTTGTGTCAAATTTCCCAAATAAAGTATCTTACAAGATTTGGATATCTCATATGCTATCATTTTTCTTAAACTCCGCCATATTTTATCCCAGTATCCTATTATCTTTTGGCAAGACCAGAAAATATGCATATGGGCTACATCCATGTGTCTACATAGCCTCCAACATGGTTCAGTTTCATTCCTAATGTTTGGAGATATAAAAAATCTGACGATATTTTTCCAATTGAATTCTGTCTTTTGTATTTCTGGCAGAGTGACTGCTCTGTTTATTGAGGAAACATCCAACAAACACACCAGTCTGGTTAATTTGTTGACAGCAGGATGGAAAAACTGAGTGCTTTCCCTCTCAATATCACCACATACACCAGGACTGTCATCTTATAATAACAACTTTAAACATGGTTGAAGTTTCACGGTAACAAAATGTGATTTATTGATGTATCACTCACATATCTCCACATGCTCACCCTGTTGCAGTATGTAGCTGACCACCTCTGTGTGTCCGTTGTGTGCGGCTTTATGCAACGCCGAACAACCTCCAGAGTCTCTGACCAGCAAGCTGACGCCTCGACGCACACACTCCGACATCTGGAGATAGACACACACACACACACACACACACAAACAAACAATCAAATATTTAAATTGAACTGAAGTTGCATTATGAAAGCAGAGAAAGTAAAGAGGAAGCTTTTATTAATCACTCCGGGGTTGCTAAAGGTTAAAACAGAAGCAGGAGTGTTTATATGACTAATACTTTACTTATTGAGTCTTCTCTAAGTTTTATTGTGGGGTTTCACTGACGACACACCTTTAAATTAATCACCATGGTGACCGTGATGTTTTTGTTCGAGCTCATATTTCCTCTTTTACTAAAACTCTATTCCCTTACTTCCCTTCAGAAATGATTTTCAGTGAAAGACGTGCTTCGTATTTGATTTTTCATATTTGATTTTTTAGAGCTAAGATATTAAGAGGAGGCTGCTGTTTCCCTACATTGTTCCCTAACATGTTTTTGTACTTTATTATGACCTCTGCTCCGTGCTGTTTGATGTGAAATGAGTAATAATGACAGGAAATACACTGTATACACTACTATAAACTTAAAACCCTGCCTCGTATCACAATGAACACTTCCTTTAATGTAGTCATTTCAGCTTCTACTAGGGCTGCATAAACGATGATTTGAAATTGATAACTTACTTTAATGACTAATAGATTCTTGCTTAGTCTAACCAATAGTCAACAATAAAAGGAAATAATGAATACGAAGCATTTTTTGTTGATAAATTACTAAAACAATGACTCAAATATCAAAACTGTGAATTATTTGTCTCTCAATAAAAGCTAAATTAAAAGTTAATTGCTCAATTATTACTCCTTTCTTTCATTTTAGTGCATTATTTAGTTTTTAGTTGACCTCATGCTTCCCCTACAGAAATGTTGATGTGAACCTGTGCTTGGAGCAGTAGCTATGGTAACTTCCTCCTACTAACAGGAATAATAATAATAATACTAATGATACTACTCGGTAACTGGAAAACTGTTGACTGTAAATTAAACTTGTTGTTATTCTCAGTGATTCCCTTTCTGTATGCTTTGTGACTGACATATTATTATCTTATCATCTTGACTAATGAAGTTGAAACATGGTGCAGAAATGTGACGTTACTCTGCAGCTAAAACCTTTCAGACGTCATGTCATATCATGCATTCAACAGATTTGATTGGTTGATTGATTTGGCTGAATCGCTGTGGCTTCATATCGGATGGTGAACCAGATTTGCATGTTTTGTGAAGGTAAGATCAAACTTGCTCATTGGACTGAAGCAGACAGAGACAGGTCAAACTAGTTATAATAACACGTTCCTCTACAGTGTGCGTGCATCAGTACTTTACCATAGAAAGATCCCCGCAACTGGCAGCTGTTAGCAGAGCTGTGAACACACACATAAACACATTCATCATGGGAGTTTCACATACATAGTCTGCCTCATGACATGGTTTCTAAACTTTATTTTTCATTATCTTCCAGTGAAAATTAAGAATATCCAAGATGACTGACAGTGAATAATGGAAGATGCTGGTCATTGTTTCTCAGAAGTGTCTCAGTCAAACTTTCTGTTTCACTTTCGAACTGAAGGTACAGTACATGTACAGTCAGGTTGACCTTTAGTTTATTTCCTTGTGGAAGAATATTTGTGCTCATAATCTCTGGAGTCATCAAACTAAGATCAATAGCACATCTAAAAGTACCTAATGAGAAGAATGACCAACTAGAATTACCAGTGTTTGTCACATGTGTACCTTAATATGTGTGTATTTAGCATTTATACTGCACACAAGAGTTTATGAGTGACTGATAGGGAGGGAGAGGTTGCAGAAAAGATCAAATGTTTTATATTTGACTCGTCTACAAAGCAAATCTCTGGTAAGTGAGTAGCTGTATAGGTCAAGATAAACACTGTGCTACTTCCTTGTTTTTTGTAATAGTGACTCATATGTGTTTCTTATCTGCATGTTACATAAGTGTTTTATCAGCAGATTTTAGAAAGCAAAGTTGTTTACAAGCCTCTACTGCTCTCTGTAAAATGAACTTTAAATATGAGATAACTTTCATTATGCTTTGGAAAAAGTACAAGACATTTAAATTTGTTGAATCAGACACAAAACACTGGAAAACTGGAAAACCACATTATACTGTTAATCTGAAAGCGTGTCGTGCATACCATACAGTGACTCTGCAATTATCGCTAGAGGGCAGTTCACACGTTCAGAACGAGAGGACAAACATGTCAGGACATGTTAGAATGAGGCACGTGGCTTTATTAGACTTGGAGAGTCCCAAAAATTACACTGACTGATAACTGGAACAAGACCAAAGCAAAGGCCTTCCTTTCCTTTGGTCTTGTTCCAGTGTAAGTTATTATTATTATGTAATTTTTGGGACACCTTTGTTATGGCCTTCAAAAAATCCGATTGCAACAACTGCAAGACCCTCAATGTTTATATTATATTGAGATAGTGTAAACACACGTAGGCACACACACCCACACAAACACACACAGGCAGGCACACACACCCACACAAACACAAACACGAACACACACACACACACACACACACACGCAGGCAGGCACACACACACACACAAACACAAACGCACACACACACACACACACACACACGCAGGCAGGCACACACACACACACAAACACACACACACACACATACACACCCACACACACATACACACACACACACACACACACACACACACTACTACTGCAAGCTGCTTTTGACCTCACATCTAGAAAACCTTCAACCTGCTGATTGTTGTGTTTAAATGTTGCAGAAATCAGGATATTTCTTCACACATAAAACTGCAGCTTTGACCACAAAGATGATGACGACGATGAAGAAATATCTTTCTGGAAGGAATGGAAGTTTACAGTTTCACTCTCTAATAAAGTGACGGCAACGCCCCAAACTACAGCTGCAGCTGCAAACAAGTGTTTATGCATTTTTAAATGTGTTTATGTGTGTGTGTGTGTTGGTTATACCTTGTTCCTCAGGTGTCAATGGAGCACTGAAAATAGAAATTAAAGAAGGAATTAATGCATGAATGAATGGCTTATGTAGTAAAACTTTATCTTGCAATGATTATTCTTCATTATGTATTGATTATTAATGATTTACTGATTGAGTGGCTCGTTTATTAACTTAAAAAAAGATTGAAAAATGCTGATCACAAGGTCTCACAGCCTGCAGTGATATTTTCAAATAGCTTGTTTTGTCCAAAATAACACTCCAAAAACAAAAGATATTAAATTTACAACACTTTAATTCATCATCTGATCATTATATAATAAATGTAAACCACACACATGTAATATATGTAGTATTTATATAATACAGAAACACAAAGACTGGAGCACGCTGATTGAATTGCAGCCTGTCAACACGAGTCCATGTGTTCATGTTTATCTCTGTGTGTGTTTATCAGGTATCTGTCATATGTGTGCGCGTGTGTGTGTGTGTGTGTGTGTGTGTGTGTGTGTGCGTGTGTGTGCGGACATACCCAGCAGCAGGTTCCACCACCAGATCGGGCATCCCCGTGGACGGCACCTGGCTCACCACAGGTCCCTCGTGGTCCAGGATAAACACCTCGTCTTGACAAATTTCTGTTACGAAGTGCAGGTGCTCCTACACACACACACACACACACACACACACACACACACACACACACACACACACACACACACACATAAAAGAGGCAGATATAAGTATTTACATACTAACAGAGGTAGAGCAGACATTTCACTCATAATAATATAATATAATATAATATAATATAATATAATATAGAAAGAATCAGTTTCCATGTGTCTGAACTACTGCTTGTTTTTAATTCAAGCAACAATAAATTCAGTAAGGTTTTACCTGAGCTTTGTCGATGCGATAGAAGCGATCAGCTGACGTGGCTGTAGAGCAGAGACATGCGTGTTTAGAAATACATGAGAAATGTCTCCGTTTTATATCAACTATGAGACCTAGAAAGCTCCTCAGTGAGGTGGAGTGATGATAAAGAGGCAGATGTGGATGATGTGGAGACTGAAAAGTAATAAAACCTCATAAACATACTAAGATTTATTTTAAAGCTCTGTCTTTAAAGGATCTAAAAATATATACTTCTGCAGAATGCTTTTTCATATATATTCTTTTTCACTGTAATAAAAACATGAAATTAGATTAATTTCTGCGTATATTCAAAAAGTATGATTTCTATTGAGGAGATACTGTAAAAACATTATTCAAACCTGTATTAGCGTCTGCTTTTGTTACTTATCTTAATGAAAATATTATCTTTACTTTCTTGTATTTAGCGCTTTGCTTTTCATTGTTTCATTGTTTCACTCACAGTCTAAGAAGCTCCAGTTGGGAGAGAGTCTGCTGGATGAGCTGGACCTCGGGATGCCTCTGCTCTCATCCTGAACACAAACAGCCTTTCATTACACAACATGATCAACTAAATGTACAAAAAACAGGTTAAAACAAGAATTATCAGAAGAAAGAGAAAGTAAAAGAGAGAAATTAGGACACAGGCAAAAAAAGACAAATGTATTTTTGTTGATTTTTTTGTAGCTGCTTTCGTACAATTAATAACAAGACAGACAATCAAGACATTGAGTGTTTAGCATCATAGTGTTAAACTTATTTTCTAATGTGTCAACATGGGTGTCAGTCCATTGCACTTTTCTTCCTTTTTATGAGAGAACTCTTCATTTAATATGTGGATATATATATTTATCACCATTGTATGCTTTAAGAAACTACTGTACCAACACACTTAAAAAATATAATAGCTACCATATAATAATCCTGCTGCTTTTCTAGTATTTTTTCTGACATATTCAGGGGTTAAAAAGTCCTTTCAGGCATAATGAATAGTCTCATCAAGAAATTATAATTATGTAATGTATAATTATGTATATTAGAGACCACCTAAAAGTCAAAATATACCTGATAGTGCACTCTGAGGCCAGTAGATGGCGCCTGGTGTAAATCCTAAGCAAAGCACAGCAGACAGGTTTCAAGGTTAACAAACAGCCAAAGCATGTTAAACTCTGTTAGTGAACGTTTCCAACATGAGACACGCAGCTAGAGCAACGGCTGTGCATACTTCACATCTATAAATAAACACAGTAAGAAAACCACGCTGCACGATTCATGAAATAATGATGTTGTAGAGGGAAGAAACAGGAGATTGTGATTATGAAAATGAAGATGAAGATGAAGACTTGCCTCTTGTAATCTGTCGATGTAGAGTCTGCATGTCTCCAGGTCACAGTCTCCCCTCACCACAACAATGCCTACTGGGATAGCTGGAAAAGACATAAAACACACATTTAATACTGTAATATATGAATAAAATGAAGTTTATATACTTTGATTTAATAGGAGGAACACACACACACACACACACACACACACACACACACACAGAGCCTTACAGATGTCTCTTAGTTGTTCCTTGTCGTACTGCAGTCTGTCGTACTCCTGCAGGCTGATCCGATTAACTCGCAGACGGAGACGATCTGGTACTGCGTGAGGACTGGAAGAGAAAAATACACAAACACAGACACACATATGCATGTACGTGCGCGCGCACACACACACACACACACACACACACACACACACACACACACAGACACAGACACACACAAAGAGACACAGTACAGACAATGATACAACGATAAGGACACACAATACATACGTGCACACACACACATACACACACATACAGAAGTCACAAAGAGAATCACAACTTCTCAAGTCATCTCATTAAACTCATCGCCTGTCTCTCCACACTTCCATTTAGAAGTTTTATAACCTTAAAATCTAACATTTCTAAGAACTGGAGGTTTTAAAAGTGGTGGTCAGCAGCTTTTATTTTGAAGGCTGGATAAAGACCTCTGCTGCCCTCTTCTGGCACGACTCTCTGATTCTTTGAGTTTGAGGCGTGTCAACATTGTTAAGTCAATGTTTGTGGGAAATGCTCCCTTCAACACAGATGGAGGTGGATAAAGACAGAGTATTGACTTAAAAAACATGGCGGGCCTCCTGGTAGGCCACTGGTTAAGATGCAGGATGCAAACAAGGCATAAAATGGCCCAAAAATACAACAAAACATTAAAAAACATGATGTCTGACAAGCAAAAAGCACAATGAAAAAATGCTGCTTTAAAGCTTAAAACCTTTAAACCTTACCTGTAAAGGAACTAAAAAGGGTTTAAAATTAAAGTTAAATGCCACTTTTATTCTTCTCAAGCAAAGTTGATGCAAAATGATGAAAACAGCTTTTCGAGGGAGGGGGGGGGGGGGGAAGGAGAGGGGCGTGGACATCAAGAGAGAGCAAAGGGTCGGTGCAGGGTTTAAATAAAAGCACAGTTCAGGGGGTAAAAGTTAAAGGTAAAGGGACTACAGCGGGAAATACACCAAGACGAGAGGCAGAAGCACATCGAGAAGTGGAAAGGCTTCAGCATGCTGCCGTGCTCTCTCTCTCTCTCTCTCTCTCTCTTTCTTTCTCTCTCTCTCTCTCTTTCTTTCTCTCTCTTCATGTATGACTCATACAAAACATGAAAACACTCACATTCAACACAATACGACTCAACTAGAGTGTGACCAATATGTGTTTTCACAACCAAAACTAATGATATGAATATTTTTTGCAGTTGTAGGCGTTCCTCTTATATTGATTACAGTTTAGATTTGATGCTTTAGATGTCATATTTGACTAAAATAGAAACTGATTTACAGAGAAAATGAGAAATGAATCATCTGAACTTTTCATTTCATTTCTAATAAATTGGTCAATTTCTTTTTTTTTTTTTTTTTAAAGATTTTGTTGGCATAGACGCCTTTATTAATCAGTAGATTGACAGGAAACATGGGAGAGAGAGGGGGGGTGACATGCAGCAAAGGACCTCCGATCGGGATTCGAACCGGGGTCAGCTGCGTATATGGCATGCGCTCTAACCACTCGACCACCTGCGCGCCATAAATTGGTCAATTTCAACCAATAACATCTAAAATACATCTAAAAAACCCATCTAAATAGTCAAATCAGAAGTACTAAAGGCATTTTTCAATTATTCAATTAGTCCACTGATTGAAAAATGATTACATTTTTTTTGATAATTTAACATTACTTATAGTATAAAGCAAAAATAGCAAAAACGTGTTGCATCCAGCTCATTAAATGTGAGAATTTGCCACTTTTCTCTGTTTTATTTGATAGTAAATTGAATATATTTGGAAACAAGACATTAGAAATATATAATAAATAAACATATATATATATATAATATAACATAAATATATCTGATAATGGCAGACATAATCTTTAAAAAGCTGTATAATGTGAACTCTGTCATGACAAAGAACATTATATACTTCAATATATTAGGATAAAATACACTTAATTAAACATTATTTTCTTTCCTTTAATCAAACTGAATTGTATTGATCATATTAGAGTGTAAAAACATTGTCTAGGTTCAATAAAAGGATAATAAATAAGAAAGGGTTAAATATTGGTCCAACTCTGAACAAACAGTGACACGACAGCACTGACTCATTCACACAGACTCATACGAACGGTGACAGAGGGCTGAGGTACTTACACAGAGAAGGAGTCGGGGGGAGCAGAGAGGCGGCGCAGATCAGCTGCACACACCTTCTGAATACTACGGCCGCACACACACACGCAGAAGAGAGGAGGAACGGATGGCAGAGAGAGAGAGAGAGAGAGAGAGAGAGAGAGAGAGAGAGAGAGAGAGAGAGAGAGAGAGAGAGAGAGAGAGAGAGAGAGAGGAAATAAGAGAAGAGAGAAGAGGAAAAGTGAGGAGAGAAGAAATAAGAGAGGAGAGGAAATGAGAGAAGAGAGGAGGAAAGAAGAGAGGAAACAGGAGAGAAGAGGAAAAGTGAGGAGAGAGGAGGAGAGAAGAGAGGAAAAAGGAGAAGAGATGACATAAGAGAGGAGAGAAGAGGAGAGGAAACAGGAGAGGAGACGAGAGGTAAGAAGAGGAGAGGAGACGAGAGAAGAAAGGAGAGAGGAAGAGAGGAGAGGAGACGAGATGAAATCAGAGTAGAGAAATCAGGAGGAGAAAGGAGGACAGAGAAAACAGAGAAGAGGAAACAAGAAGGGAGAGGAAGATGGGAGGTAATTAGAGTAGAGAAAAAGAGAAAAACAAGACAAATAGATTAGGAGGAGTCAGGGAGAGAAGAAAAGGAGAGGGAGAGAGATATTAGGAGGAGAGGAGGTGAGAAAAAGACAAAATTAAATAAGAGAAGAAGACAAGGAAAAGAGAAGAGATGAGATTAGGAGAAAAAAAAGGGAGAGGAAAGGAAAAGAGAAAGAAGAGAAGGCGAGGTTAGGAGGAGGAGAGAGGAGAGAGGGAGATGAGAAAGAATAAAGGCAGGAGAAGTCGGGAGAGGAGTTAAAACAGGGAAACAAGAGGAGGTCAAGGTAAACAAAATAGAAATAAATAATAAATAATTAAATAGATTACAAATGTGTTATTGGGAGGAGGAGGAGGAGGAGGAGGAGGAGGGTGAATGAAAAAGGGAGCATAGAAAAAAAAGAGGAGGAGGAGGAGGAGGAGGGACAGACGGAGAAAAGCCCAGAGGTAAGTGGACAGACATTGATAAGCACAGTAGCATCAAGCAAAGACACTAATTACTGCAGCTACAGCGACTAATACATGTCTCTTTTTATTCCTCTCTCTCTCTCTCTCACACACACACACACACACTTTTATTTTTATAGTAGCTTTTAAACAGTTAAAAATAGACTCACACACATATACACACACACACACACAAATTTATATACATGACTTATTAGTGCTGCAGGAATGGAGGAGAGTTAGTATCTGCATCTCTTCCAGATATATAAGCTTATTTAATCTGACTTTTTATATACAGCAGCATCCCTGAATAGCGATCAATAGACTCAATAGATTATTAATTCTTCTCAGCTGATAGATAATTAATACACGTTCCCCTCCTCCTGGTTGTGTGTTGTTGTTTTTTTGGTGAGATGATGAAGAAGGAGAGTAGATGTGGAACAATAAAGAAAGAGGAGTGAATGTCAGCTCCCACTAAAACAGATTGTATGACTCACTCAGTGCAACCCGGGCTTTTACAACGCTGCTGGCCTACTTCCTCAGTCTCTCTCTCTCTCTCTCTCTCTCTCTCTCGTGTGTGTGTGTGTGTGTGTGTGTGTGTGCGTGTTGAAGTGACTCACTCGTTAAGCAGGGGCACAGAGGTGCGTCTCTTGCTCTTCTGGACCATGTTGGCCTGATTTCGAAGGGAGATGCGGAGAGTGGAGGGAGACAGTCGACAAGGCTCGCCGTCCACCTGTGAGACAAAAGCGTTACCGTGGCAATGAAACAGACAAATCTTGCATATTTCCTGGTGTATATTTTATAATCTGGGGCTCTGTTGGCTTATCTTTGTTTGATTTAAAATAAAAAAAGCTCCTTATTTATCTTATACTGATCATTTATGCAGCTCCTCAGTTCAGCCTCTGTCTGTAACAGGCTGTTTCAAGATTTCACTCATTTTTCGTGTTCTTTACTCAACATTAAAACTTCTAAGAACAAATGTAATGACTTTTAAGAACTTTATAAAACCTCTGTAAGGAAAAAAAAATCATTCTTGAGACAGTTTAAAAATCTGAATCAAAGACATTTGAATACATCTGTACATGTTCGAGCTCGAATCTGATCATAAAATATGCAAGTGGACTATGTGAGCAACCTTAGCAACAACCTTAGCAACAAAGACTACAGAACGGACGGCCATATGTGGGCATGTTTGACGTCTTCATGAGGAGGGAGAGAGCGACTCAAACCCTGGATTTTGACTTGCAGGCAGTATTTTACATGAACTTTAACCATGTTTAACATCCAGTATACTAGGATTAAAATAACAGAAAGTCACAGAAGGTATGAACTCTGTCAGTGAGTCTTGCTTTACCTCAGCTTTGGGTAGTTTCACATATTTTAGAAGCAGAGCTGAGGCAGCGACGACTCAATTATTTATTCATTTATCCTCCTTTAGCAGTGGCCTCTTTCCTTTTCACAAAAAGTGCAAGTGATCGACCACTGAAGCTTGAAGGTAAATTTCTGACCTCAAAAATATCTGTCCACTTTACTCGGTATATCCGTAGCTTTCAGACACATCTTACTGCCTTCATCAGCTCCCTCGGCTCTCAACCAACATCAATACTTCTGTCCCATGATAGCAATAACTAAACCGTATGAACAGACTGAGCCCACTGATTGAAGGCCATGATATGACTAAAAGTTACAAAATACTGAATATTTTTACATCTTATCTTCATACCTAGTTACCAAAGATGAAAAATAGCTGCAATTTGTGAACAGGCAAATTATTTTAAGCCATGAATGTGCCACAAAATAAATAAAATAAGGTCAGTATTTTGATATTTGAGCTTATCCTGGAGTTTATACCTTTATTAATATATCTAAATATATATTAACATACTGCTTCAATGATTTTAAGGGTGAAAGGCAACAAGATTCATGAATATATTAATTGGTGTGAGCTTAATTCTGTCATTTTCCCTTTATTGATGAATCCAAACATGTGGATTTAGAGTCAATTCTCCTCCCAAATCTATCCTAAATCTTCTTTATAAAAACACAAATTCTGTAGTTAATAAATGCTCTATTCATTTGGTTTTGTAGGTCAGTGGGTGTGAGAGTGTGTGTGTGTGTGTGTGTGTGTGCTCACCTGAACAGGTACAGTCTTGAACGTGGTAAGAACGACCTCCCTGCATTGGTGCAGCCTCTCCCCGTGACCGCCAACCTGCAGCGCCGCCTGGTGGACAGGAGGAGAAGTGTAACAGCACTACAAATACACCACTCTGCTCCCTTTTTTCTTTTTTCTTTTTTAATGCCAGTTCTTTATGTTGATTGTGTTTATTTTAAATGTCGTTGTTTCTCTCACCAGTGAGGCCATAGTGAAGCCGATAACTTCGATGCAGCCGTCGTCATGGCGCTGAGGTTCAAAGTCCCGGTGGTCGCCTGTGTTTCCCCACGGCATGGTGCCAGCACAGTACCTACACACAGACACACAGACACACAGACACACACACACACACACACACAGTAACAAACATAAAGAGTTGGGTATTTAAAGATATCCAACATCTGGTTCTCTACAACATCTGGAGCTGATATCAGGTAACATCCAACATCGTGATGGAGATTCTTCCCTAAACACAGACAGTGAATTTATTATTTTAATGTCTGACCAGAGGAATATTGTGAGAGGATTAAACTCTTTCTCCTAAAACGGCTTCAAGTTTTCAGAGTGCAAAACCAAAATTAGACGTCTTGTGTTTCGCTCTAAGCAGCTACTGTACTAACCCACTTTGAGGAATTTAATTAGCCGGGCGTTCACTAGAAAGTTTTAGTGTTTCTAGCTTTTTCCACTCTGATGGGAATACTCTACATAATTATAATTAGGTGGCATTTGTGGGACATTAAAGTGATCAAAGTTAAAAATGCTTTATATATTATATATATTATATCAGCAGTATCTGATGTATCTCTAATGTAAATAAAGCCCTTTAATGTAACTTTATATGTGCTGTATCCAGGAAGACTATCCAGCACCTGCTCATTATGAATTATTTCTTATTATTCAAGCTCCTTTTCACTAATGTGCCTTTTAACCTTCGTGCCGTCCTCCCGGGTCAAATTGACTCTGTCTGTTTTGACTGTTCCTTCTTCCTTCCTTCCTTCTCCCCTTCTTTCCTCCCCATTACCTTCCTTCTTTCCTCTGCCCTTCTTTCCTTCCCTCCTTCCTTCTGTCCTTCCTTCCTCCCTCCCTCCTTCCTTCTCCCCTTCTTTCCTCCCCATTACCTTCCTTCTTTCCTCTGCCCTTCTTTCCTTCCCTCCTTCCTTCCTTCCTTTCCTTCCTTCTTCCCTCCTTTCCTTTCTTCCCTCCTTCTTTCCTTCCTTTCTTCCTTCCTTCCTTCCTTCCTTACTCCCTCCTTTCCTTCCTTCTTCCTCCCTTCCTTCCTCCCTCCTTTCCTTCCTTCTTCCTCCCTTCCATCCTTCTTCCTTCCTTCCATCCTTTCCTTCCTTCTTCCTCCCTCCCTTCCTTGACTCGAGGACAACAGGAGGGTTAAAAAAATAAAATAATAAAAAGTATAGCACAGTAACATTTGGCTTTGTATGTACACCTACCTGGGAATGTTTAGAAACACAATGCACTGGAATTTTAACTCCTGGATCTTAGGAGTCAGATCTGTACCATCGCACTGGGAAAAGAAAGAGAGAAAAGGAAGAAACTGTGAGTTACAGAGAGTCATTTAAGCTGTACTGTATGATCAGGACCGGTGGCTTATTAAATAGACCTGTGTGGTTTGCTGACACACCTGAACATGAGTGATTATAATCCACTGTTTAAAATAAACTGTAACTAATGTGAGTGAATGTACGACAAAGCAGCAGATTTTCACTCTCAGATCCTTTCCTCGGTTTTACAAGTCTGTCCCAGCTTCACTCTCACTTCTCACTTTTGAGTCCCATTTTCAGTGTGTTTTCGCTCTTGGTCTTAAGCCTGTTTTCATGTGGAGGGATGTGTGTGTGTGTGTGCGTGTGTGTGAGTGGGGTGTTAGAAAGTGATTGATACACTTCAAGGCTCACTCTGCTGTCTCGCAGCAACAGGAAAAAATGGAAAACTGTGTCGACTAGAGAAAGAAGGAGAATAAGGAGCCATTTTCTGAGCAGAGATAATGTTTCAGGGTTAGGGTTATTTACTGAAATGTCTGCTCACTCTCATCAAAGAGTAAGTTGTGATATTCTTTACGGCTTTTCACACTCATTTGATCCTATTACTAACAAGTATTGTCTCATCTCTTATTCCTCTTATTGCTAGAGCTCCACTGTTGTCCAAAAAACTAATAAAAAACACATCAGTGAGCCACACCACTGCACTGGTTGGACATGTTGCTTCATTACAATGAGCACAGCTGCTGTAAATACACCAAATATGCAGCCAACAAATGCATGGGTTCCTCTGTTTGCTAAAAACTACAGAGCCCAGCTGTTTTTAGGAGGCATTCTTTAAATAAAAGTATAAATTTGTCGTCAATTCTCTAAACATTGACTTGCTAAAACAGGCAGGGCGTCGGCTTCAGTGCCACAGACAGGAAGGGGAAGTTGAAACATACTGAGAAATGGAGTAATGCATTGCAAAAAAAATCTGGGTTTTTTGACACTTGATATTTCAGATTTGAGGAAATTCATGATTCAAAAAACTAAATAATTAACTTTAACATCCCAATTAACTCCCACATATGCAATATAATAATGCTGTGCTTGGTCCGAGCAGGGAGGTCAAAGGTCAGGGTCAGAGTGTTATCTGTGGCGCTGACAGTGGTACAATGTCTTGCCGAAGGACACTAGCAGCTGAAAGACGGGCTTTTTAATCACCAGGCTGACCTGCCGCCCAGACATGTCGACATGGAAAACGATACAGAGTGAGAGAGAGAGAGAGAGAGAGAGAGAGAGAGAGAGAGAGAGAGAGAGAGAGAGAGAGAGAGAGAGAGAGAGAGAGAGAGAGAGAGAGTGAGAGAGAGAGAGAGAGAGAGAGAGAGAGAGAGAGAGAGAGAGAGGAGAGAGAGAGAGAGAGAGAGAGAGAGAGAGAGTGTGTTTGTGTTAACACTCACCACCACTCTGACGTGCTTGGACAAATCCCTGGAGCTTCTCTGGAGGAAATCGGAGAATGCAGCCTGCACACACACACACACACACACACACACACACACACACACACACACACACACACACACACACACACACACACACACGAACAGAGAAAAGGACCCAATCAAACCATTACACTTCATTACATTTCCCTCATTAAAAAGTGATAACCCTCCCCCCTCCCCCACCTAAATGCTTCCTCTTTTAACTCCCACCTATATTGTCTTCCTTCCATCTACCATCTATATCTGTAACTACAGCGTCCAATAATAATTCTCCAAGTCTAAAACTGGAAGCTGGAACAATAGCGAGTGTAAACATTTCTAATTAAAGCTTGTCAAACTGCTTCTGTGCTACTATTATACTAAAAATAATGATTAATACTACAGAAGTGCAACATATAAGGTCAAAATATTTCATGGTCTGAGACGGTTTGTTATTTGCTTTAAAATCACCAGTAAATGCAAAGAAATGTGGTTTTGAGACTTCCTGCTTCCTCCTTAGTTATTAGTTCCTCTCTCTTCTTTTTATCTGTGTTTTCTAAGCTTGAGTTCTGTGTCTTAAAACTCATTTTACTCTATTTTGTCTGCTCCTTCAACAATGCAGATTTACTCTTGCCTTCATCCTTTTGAAACACTCGACAGTACATGAGTGTATATCTGTGTGTTTTATGAGAACAGACAGTGAAAGAAGAAAGAGAGAAAAGGAGAAGTTTCAAGTCTTTGCGTGTGAGTGTGTGAAAGTCAAACTGGTTTCTATACTAAAACTCATCATTACTATAAAAGTGCAAAATATTAGCTGCTGGTATTTACTGTCTGATAGTCTGACACTAATAGGGTTTGCTTTAAAATCACAGTAATGCAAAGAAATATTGTATTAGTGTAGGAGCCAAAATATGTTTTGTTTATGTTTATATTTGCTTCAGCTGCATGTATTGCGTCACATGCATTGATTGACACATGGGTGTTGTTTCCCCTTATTTGACCTGTTCACTTGGGTGGTGGCGGGAGTTTGGGACAAAGGGAGTTAGTAGAGCTCCGATATTTTCTGTTGACCATCACCATCGTCTTTCATCACTTTATTCTCACAGTCGGATCACATCAGGGTTTTTATATGTTTGTGGATCAGCTGCTTGTCAGTCCTTTTTGATTTTTTCATTCAAATAAACTGCAGTAAAAAAACGTCATATGGACTTCTTATGATTTTGTGGACATGTCACAGATAAGAGCCTACTAGTCTCTCAGCGGCCTTTCAGAAAAGTAGTTGCAACACATAGTGAGATATCAGACTTTCTCCATCTTTCTCTGTTATTAGCTCTTTAATCTTCTTTTTTATCTATATTTTCTGTCCTTGATTTCTGTTTCTTAAAGCTCCTTCTACTCCTCCTGTCTGCTCCCTGCTTCCCTCCTTCACATAATATAGATTTACTCTCCGTCTGTGTGTTTTATGAAGACAGACAGAGAGAGATGAAAGAGAGAGGGAAAGAGAAGTTTGATGTTTGGGCTGCATGAATCTTTGCATGTGTGTGTGAAAATGTCTGTGTGTGTGTGTTTGTGTGTGTGTGTGTGTGTGTGTGTGTGTGTGTGTGTGTGTGGTGAAATGGGACGCTCACTCCTGCATAGAACATCTTGTTGCGGAAGCGACTGTTAAACTTTTCTGGGTTGGCCTCTGCAAAGAAGACACAATCAGACAGACGGAGAAAAAGAACGAGAATACATTAAATATCTTGCAAAGACAACTGGAAAAATAAATAAATAAAAAAATACAGGGAGACAGAAACTCATTTATGCATGCATGACTGGACAAGTTGTGCATCTAAATGTGTGTCATTTTTAATATTTTATCTTATTCTCCTCGTCTTTCTGTTACGGCCGCCGTGCATTAACTGGAAGGAGGTGAACTTCATGGGGTATAAATAGAGCTAATATGAGTTGAAATGTGGAGAGAAAGACACTAAAATAGATCTCACTGACCTCTGGACTCGTGGAACTCCAGGGTGACGTGGGCGTCGAAGCCCAGGCTGAAGTAGTTGTTGAACACATTCAGGAGGCAGCTGAGGCCACAAGAGGAAATATATTAAAAGTGAGTGTGCTTGTAGAAATATTATATAACATTTTTTTTTTTAAACGTAGAACAGCAACGGCAAACACAGCTCATGTCCTGGTTACATTTCTTAACTTCCTAATGTACATCCATGAAACCTGACAGCTCGTATTCAAATGTACATGTTCTGTAGACACGAGAAAAACATCTGCACAAATACACGAGAATCCTTTTTATGTTCAGTGTTTTTGGTACTTTAGCTTGAGTTACATTCTGCTATGAGTTACGTAAGCTATGTGAAAAGTTTTGAAGTATTGTTAGACCCCCCCCCCCCCCCGCCGATGTAATTAAAGTTCACATGCACGCAAACATCGGTCTGACTTCTGACCTTCTGAGTGCCTTCCACCGGTTGGACGGCACTTTTCTCCACCAGGAGGTTCCACCTGTCCAGCTGCACCACCGAGCCGTCCTCCACGTGACACAGAACCTTGGACACCGGCTCGTCTGTGTAACCCTGCGGGGAGAGAGAGAGAGAGAGAGAGAGAGAGAGAGAGAGAGAGAGAGAGAGAGAGAGAGAGAGAGGGAATGAACACGAGGAGAAGATAAAGAATTTGGATTATAAAACATACATGCAGTCAAATTAAAGGGTTAGGCTTTTTTACATTTTTATTATAATCAAAGAATCTCATGTATAGAGCCACACTGACATGAATTCATCTTCTTACAAGCCTGATATATCTTATTCCTCTGTGCTGTAATTTGCTTATAAATAATAATAATATAAAAATAATTAACAGTGATCCCATTTCCAGCTCTATAGAGTAGTTGTGTATCAGGTTGATGCCACTGAGCATGTGTGGGAGGGAGAACAGTATGTATGTAGCTTGTTGTGCTCCATATAACAACCTCTTGACTTTGCTCTGAAGGTCTTTTAGAGATTAACAATGTAGTACAAAGTGAAGATTATAGATTAGTCTTTGGGGCTGATTATAGACAAATGAACATGACCAAACTCTTTATAATGAAGGAACATGTCATTTAGGGCAGTGGCGTGCCTCGTTTATGTGCTTTTAATGTGTTTTTGGACAGAAGAATTAGATATATATCATACGGAAGTGTATTGCATTCACTTGAATAAAAATTTTAAAAATCCGTTTTTTCTGACTATTTTTTTCCCTGTTTTTTGGTGTACAGAAAAAAAAATATTGCAGATTTCATATATTACAGAATGTATGTGGAGGTAATTTTTTTTTTCATCATTATTTTTGTATCACATATAGTGAATGAATGTAAACACATAAAAAATAGGGCAAAAGTCTTTATTAAAATGAATCTTAATTATTATTCTATCATATTCTAGGATGGTGAAGGGATGGTTGGATGTTGTCTGTCTATCTAAATGATGGCCTATATACTGTTTGCTCTCTCTGTCCATTGAAGCACCAAGGTCTCTCCCTCCTCCTTATGTACTCGATAACAAGAGCTCAACACACACACTTAAGAGAGGGAGAGAGAGAGAGAGAGAGAGAGAGAGAGAGAGAGAGAGAGAGAGAGAGAGAGAGAGAGAGAGAGAGAGAGAGAGAGAGAGAGAGAGAGAGAGAGAGAGAGAGAGAGAGAGAGAGAGAGAGAGAGAGAGAGAGAGAGAGATAGGGAGAGAGAGAAAGAGGAGAATCAAGAGCGAGAGCACGTAATGACCGGCTTTCAGTGAGTGGTCATTGAGGCTGCTTTGCTGACACAATAACCACTTAAAGTGAAAAGAAAGCTGAGAGCACGCCACAAACACATGAATAAATGAGCTGATTTTATGGTTAACACACACACACACACACACACACACACACACACACACACACACACACACTCACAAACACCTCACTCCTCTCTTTATCATTATCTGTCTCTTTCCTGCCATCAATCCATGTCTCCACCCCCCCCTCGTTCTGTCCTCTGTTACTATTTTCGCAGCTTTTTATTTTCTTTTCCCTCTTGACAGGGTCAGGAAATCAGGACCACACACACACACACACACACACACACACACACACACACACACAGACACACACACACACACACACACACACACACACACACACACTCTTGAGGAAACAACAATGTGATGATAGTAGCGCTCATCAGCAGGGCCTCTTCTGTGAGGTGCTCAAAAACACACACACACACACACACACACACACACACACACACAGCATGTCACGGGGACATTCACACTCACACAGAGGCGGGGCAGGACAGGAGCCAGGACAGGTGGAGCGGCTCAGTAAGTAACACGAGTGAGTGTCAGAGAGAAGAAGAGAAAGGTAACGGCGAAGGTGAAGGTAAAGGTGAAGAGAGTGAGAGGCAAAGGAAGAGAAAAGGAAAAGGGAAGAATAAAAGGAAAGAAAAAGGACAAAAACAACAGAGGCAAAAGAAGATAAGAAAACCTGCAGGCAGAAATACGGAACAATAGAAAGGACAAAACGGACACACTGCTAATTACACACACTGAAGATATGCATTCACTCAGCTCTGTAATTATTCAAAGCATCTACGAGTCCTCTGTATCAGGAGGGTTTTTAATGCTGTACTTCTGGAATAAAACATAATTAATGTATCTTCAGCCCATCATTCACCACAGTGCTTATATACCGGCAATAACTGCTAGTAAAATATAGCATGCAGGTGTAAATGCAGTCTGTACAGCATGACCACATTCATAAGAAATGCACTTTTATTTTGAAATAAACAACCTAATATGAAAGATAAATGAAGTAATAAACTATTAACCAACATTTCAGTCTACCTAAATATTACGGCTGGGCCAAAAAAAATCGATTTTTATATTAATCTGCAAAGAAATGTTGCATCATAATGAGATATCAGACTTTCTCCATCTTTCTCCATGCAGTTATTAGCTCTTTAATCTTCTTTTTCATCTGTATTTCCTGTCCTTGATTTCTGTGTCTTAAAGCTCCTTCTACTCCTCCTGTCTGCTCCCTGCTTCCCTCCTTCACATAATATAAACATTTATTTATTTAATTTTTTTTTTTGATAAGATGTTGGCGGATGAGAATGATTTTTGTGAGGGCAGGTGCACAGTTTTAAAATAAATCTCACAAACTGATGTGATGTGTGTATTGTGTTTTTTATAAATATGACTTATGATGTATTATCAAGTGTTTGGTTCAACCTGTTCTTGTTTAAGGAAAGAAAATCACAATCATTGAAATATAAAATCGCAATACTTGTTTAATCAGAATCGTAATTTAAATCGAATCAGGACCCAAAAATCGTTATTAGAGAATCAAATCGGCACAAAAGCATATCGGCCCAGCCCTAATTAATATTTGAGTATTCCTATGAGAGTCTTTGTGTGAAGCTCAGACTCATAACAACACAGCAGATGAATCTTTAATATAAATCCTGTAATATTCAATTTAAAAATGTCCCTTAGAAAATTAAATGAACCCACTTAATGTCACGCTTATGATAACATGATGAAGAGGATGATGCAGATATCTTCAGTGATGTTAAATTATTTATATTATGTGATTCAATTTAAAATACCAAGGCAAACATTTGATTTAAGTTCTTTTGTGTTGTTGTCGGGTTTTTTTGACTCAGACTTTGAGTCATTCAGAGAGATACGAGCCCACATAGCTGCTCTAAAGAAAAGCCTAATGGAAGAATGTGGGAGCTCGTAAAGGTCTCTTCTTTTATGTTGCAGTGTGGGTTGTGCAATGTGTGTGTGTGTGTGTGTGTGTGTGTGTGTGTGTGTGTCAAGGGGCAGAGTCTTGATGTTTCAGTACTTCACCTTATTTTAGCAACAAACTTCCAAAGTATAAAGCACCTTTGTAAAAGAAGGACGGCGCATTATATATTATATTTCATCTTTTTTAAGTTTCAGCACCTCTGAGCACCTTCAGCACTTTTTATTTTCAGGTTTCGGTAAAAAACTAAAGAAAAAAATTACTAATAAAAGACTTTTATTAGTTTGTGGTTGTTGTCGCTGATGTAGGGAAGCAAAGGTGACGCTGGAGTCGAAAATGAAAACACCAGTTAAGAGCAGCACTGAGCGACCAAACACTTTGTACTGATTAAAATCCAGTACAATTCATATCATATTAAGTTAAAAATCATAAAAAAGGGAACAATTTTTACTAATGAATTTCTAAATTATTAGTTTGTAATATCGCTGCAATCAAAAAGTATGAAAGGAACTACTAAAACATTTAATTTAAAACAAAAAAGTAGTTTTGTACTCTTTAAGAAATGTAAATGTAAATACAATTGAACTAATTTGGCTATTTTATTATTATTAAGTTATTATATATGGGCCAAGAAAGGCACCTTTAAATAAAATGTAATATTATTATCATTATTTTTATTATATATCATCTGTGAAAGGAGAGAGAGACAGAGAAATAACCCTTTTCATTCATATAAATTAATATATATCAATCTTAATGTTGTATTAATGTTCATATTATAGTTATTTTAATGCTCTGGAATCAATCTCATAACTTTCATGCCAATAAAACCCCATTAAATTGAATTGAATTAAATCACGCAGCTCTCACTCACTACAGGATACAATCATTTCTACCATGAGAGCAACAACAGTCTCAACTTGACGTGTTGTTGCCGTGCAGAGGTCACACAACAGTTATATGTCAGGGGTCAGAGGATGAGATACACAGGAAGCCAGCTCTCGTAGACTTCCTGGAATGTGTGAGCGTTAGTTACTCTGTCGCTCCCAGAGGTGTCGGACAACGTGAATAATTGATCTACTTTAACCGCATATTTGAATAATTGATACAGCTTATTAATTCATATTTGAGTAGAAGATACCCATTCTTGCTTTTTTTTGATATCATAGTAATAGTTTCATTCATATATTCAATAATGTCCTTTTAAATCACCCATTTCTATTTAAGCTATGATTTCAATGCATTGTTGGTTTTATGTATCTTCATATAAACCCTATTTTCTTTAATCTTCTGTATATTTGCAGTATCTTACCATAACTTCCCTCCTGCAGTGACCTCACACTTTAATCTATCCTGTTTTATTCATTCGTTGACCCCGAAGTCATTAAACACACACTTTTTCAATGAAAATAATACAGGGAGGAGAAAACTGCTACGGCACGTCCTGCTGCACAAGTCAAGGCTACGAACTCACCCCGCCCCAGTTGAGCGTCCTGGCGAGGTCATTTCCTGTTCCCAGAGGAAGAACAGCAACAGGAGGCTGGGGGTTCATCTGTAGCTCATCTAGAGTGGACAGGATCCACCCCACCTACAGAGAGACATACACATAACAACACATATAGAGATAGATATATATATATAAGCTGCAGAGATTTAGGATTGAATATAAATTTGTAGGAATAAAAGAATTTAAAAAAAAGACCCTCACCGTCCCGTCACCTCCGCAGGCGAGGATCCTCAGATTTGGCACTTTCCTGTATAACTCCAACCTGATCAATTTGCATGAGAAAGAGAGAAAGAAAGGAGCTGCTGATTGGGTGTCGAGTGGGTGTAAATTGGTCAGTGTTTGATGAAGCAGTGAATTTGAATAAAAGGAGACTAAAACTGAAGTGAGAAGATATAGCGAAGCAATTTTCACCCAACAGTGCGCTGTGATAATAAGAAGAGTGATGTGAGGTGAGGATTTTTAGGAGGACATTATTACAGATTTAGTCATTCTAGTCATGTGACCTTTAACTAAAATGTATAAGGGGCATGTTTTGTTCCCAATGAAGGGTACTTACGCTTCTCGAAGCCCACCCTGCGACAGGTCAAAGACTTGTCGTGGGTTCAAGATCCACATGAACATCTGTAACACCTTGGCACCCTGCAGAGAGAAGAAAAAGAAGAAGAAATGATGATATAATAATGATAACAGCCATCGAGTTAAACATTTCAAGGTGGCTTTTTCATAAAACTCTGATTATCTGATGAAACTAATCCAGTCTGAACTGACATCTCGCTAATTAAACGTTCTGTTATTGCCCACCGACAGATTGTAATAACTCCTGAACAGCCTGACGGAGGCTGAGCAGGAAGATTTTACACCTTATTTCAAATATAAATCATCCGACAACACCCTGTTGAGATCCGTACATTAATAAAAGACTTAAATTAAAATCTGATGAGACCATGATGCAACATTATCTCTTGTAAAGTACGACAGCGTTCAGGAGAACAGGTTGTTGGTTAAATCAAGTGTGACAGACAAAGTTAATACATTATGTCTTCCTGCATTTAAAATGAATTGTAGACACAGAGGGAATAGTAGGCGAATCAGAGGGGTGCTGTGTCTTACATCTTAAATTATGAGCAATAATTTAGCAACAACTTTGGAGTGGGAATGAATCACATTAAAGGACCCTCCGCACTGTTCAAATGAGGCGAGCCTGTAATGGTGTTACGTAGGTGACAGAGAAAAGATTAACATGCGGCGCACTGACCTGGTTGCCGCCGCTCTTGGGATTAACAAAAACTAAGATGGGCTTCATGAGAGGAGAGGGGAGAGGCTTCAACATGAACGGACGCCATTTGGACTCCTAGGGAGAAGAAAGAGAGAGAAAGGCAGAGTAAGAAATGTGACTCAACTCTTATAAAGGAAACACATATGTAATAGATCAAAACTGTGTATGGGCTACAGCAGAGGTTACCTAACCGAGTATAGTTTCATACTCCTACAGTTAAATAATTAACCCTCCTGTTGTCTTCAAGTCAAGGAAGGAAGGGAGGGAGGAGGAAGGAAAGGAGGGAGGAAGGGAGGAAGAAGGAAGGAAAGGAGGGAGGAAAGAAGGAAGTAAGAAGGAAGGATAGGAGGGAGGAAGGAAATGAGGGAGGAAGGAGGAAGGAAGGGAGGAAGGAAAGAGGGAAGGAAGGAAGAAAGGAGGGAGGAAGGAAGGAAAGGAGGGAAGAAGAAAGGAAGGAAGGAAGGAAAGAAGGGAGGAAGAAGGAAGGAAAGGAAGGGAAGGAAGGGAAGGAAGGAAGGACAGAAGGAAGGAAGGAAGGAAGGAAGGAAGGAAAGAAGGAAGGAAGGAAGAAACAGTCAAAATCATTCATTCATTTTCAATCATTTGCTGATTGAAAATGTTGATCTTACTCTATTTTAGCTTAATTTTACTCCCAATTTAACACTTTTAGTCATATTTAAATGTATTTTTATTTTGCCATGTGTTGCTTTCATATTCTGTCTTGATACGTTTCAGGGTTTGATGTGAAGCACTTTGAATCACCTTGTTGAAATGTGCTTTACAAATAAATTTGCCTTGCTTTGCCAATGTCAGAAATAGATGTCAGACAGCCCTTAAACGCACCACATGCATTCCTGATCTGGCTTCATTTACTTCTGACAATAATATGTTTTGTCAGTTATTTACACACATATATACAAACATGACCGGCAGGGCATCTGGTCTGGCCTAGAGATTAAGACCAAATGACCGCAGTACTCTATGTTCATGTCTTATGTAGAAAACAAAGTGTGTCTAACTTTAAAACTCTAAATGTATAAACACTTGAAATAAAAAAAACCCTGAATATTAATATCCTCTGTCTCTTTCACATTGCTACTTACATCCATTCCCTTCTTGCTTGTCCTTCGTTTGAAAGATGTCCGTTTTTTTCTTCTGGCAGAGTTCTTAAGTGAGCTCTAGGGGACGAAAACACACACACAGACACACAGACAAACACACACACACACAGAGACACACACAAATACACACAGGCAGTCCAGTGGTTAGTTCACTGTCACCATGTCCCTTGTAATGGTAATTAAAAGTGCAATGTAGCATGTGATATGACTGAGGGATATATATGTGTGTGTGTGTGTGTGTGTGTGTGTGTGTGTGTGTGTGTGTGTGTGTGTGAGAGACTATGAGACACAAACCCAGAGCTCTCTCAGACAGATCAGACATGTGTCAGCTCATATCACATCACGGCCAAAACTCTCTCTCTTTCTCTCACACACACACACACACACACACACACGCACACACACACACACATACACACACACACAAACACACTTTTTGACACACGCCTTCTTCTGGAGTTTTAAATTTAGATCCAACAAAGTCATTTTTCGTAACTGTCACAAAATGACAGCGAGTGAACTTTATCAACCGGCAGACTGACCGCTGGGGGAGTGTGTGTGTGAGAGAGTGTGTGTGTGTGTGTGTGTATGTGTGTGTACACCTGTGGTTTCCTGACTTTGATGATCCAGGACGGAGGTACGATGACACCAGCGTGGGCTCCCAGTGAACACGGCTCCTCAATCTGGTGCAGCATGAAACACGTCACCTTGTTGTGGAACTGCGAGCAGAGAAACGTGTCGTTATTTATCCCGTTAATCATTTAAATCAATTACAAATTTATACGTTTACATCACGCCGTGACTCAGCGGGAACAACTGGAAACCAACACGACAGCAGAGCATGAATAAACATTAACGACAGGAGGAGAAGGTGACGAAAACAAATATGACACGGAAAAACAAAATGTATCAACCGAAAGATCAAATCTGGGACGATTATCAGTTTAAAAAAAAAAGAAACCCAAAGAAAAGTTTCTGAGCTTTCGAATTTGAGAATAAATGTTGATATTTTAACACGAAGCTGCAGCTGAATAAGAATAAATGATCTACTTTGGTGTTATTTTCACTTCTCTTGTGACAAAACAGGTTTTGTTTCTGCATGTCTGCTGCCTCACTCTGATAAGTGTTAAATGAGACGTGTCACTTCCTCGTTAACTTGCATTGAATACTTGATACTTGACCCTGCACGAGTTTTTAAACTGAAACTAAAATGTCTCTAATATTGTTTTAAGACCCTGACTGTTCACTTGGTGCCTTCATAGAGATCTGGAGAAACAAAGACTCACATTATATTGAGCCTCCAAATAAACATGTTTTTTTTACACAAGTTACTCGCTCCCCCTCCCTTTTCTTTTCTCCTTTTCACTTCCAGGTGCTCCTTGATGAGCTTTTATGATTAATGAGTGGACCTGCAGGAGCTCTCTTCACCACCTGAGACCCTCTTCTGTTTTTTTTTTCTTTTTGTTTTCTTGGTAGTGCAGTTTTTAGCAGCTTTGTTTCTTCAGATTAGGTTATGCATTTTCGTATAGTTTAGAGGTGGTGGTGGTGTGGGGGGTCTGGGTCCTATTGACTATTGCTCGGCTGGCTCATAGACTTCCTTATGTTTTGTTCTTTTTGGCCAGACCTCCTTACAGGGTTCTCTCTACATGCACAGGGTTGAGCTATCTGCTAGTTTTATTCTTTATTGTGGCCGTAACTCATAAATCATTTAAAATGTGAATGTAATACAGACACTAGCTGTCTGTTGCAGCTTTTAATGCTGTTCAGGATCTACATGGAAGTTAGCTTGAACCACAACAACCACATTTATGGTGAGATCAGTCAGGTTGAAATAAACTGTTACTATCTTTTCAGGCTAGATTGGAACTGGATGGGTCTTATGAAGTCTGAACAGTCATAAATCACATGAGATCCGATTTTTGCAAACCAGATGTAAACCACCTTTGGGAGGAAGTTTCAGATCACATTTGGACAGATGTGTGTGAGTCTGAACAGCTCCAAACACTCATATCGGATTTGACTGTCTGTGACGTCTCTACGCTACATCACTCTATGCGACACCAGACCCGCACTTATTCCAGTTCTTGTTGCTAGGTGATATCACTGGAGGCAACGGAGGACGTCAAAAACATCAGTCCATGGACAGAGGACCAAACCATATTCTTAATCTTTGGGGAGATGGCTCGGTTCAAGAGAAGCTTGAGGGTTTGTTGTTGCTGTCGCTGTTGCAATCATATGACATCACACAATACACGCTAGATGACGCCTCCGCTCTGACAATGTTGCCACGGCAACCTGTCAGATTGGTCATTAATGTGGCCCAGTCTGAACAGAGCCAAATCCGATTTGGACACCTGCTAAAAACAGTGTGGACAGTCAGGCCTAAACATCAGATTTGAGAAGGAATCAGATTTGCCTGCAGTCTGAACGCAGCCTAATCATCTTCATGTGTGAAGTTGTACTATATATGTCTAATTAACGTTTTGGACAGCAGGATTTTTGCTTTATTCTATGAGCTTTAATGAATTACTCACAGCTTGTTTACACCAGGAACAACTGATGGCGATGATTTCTTTACTGTGGAAGAACTTCTGTTGAAAACTCTGTGGGAGCAGAAGGAAGAAAAACACTGAGATAATAATAACTGTGTGAACAACATTTATTATTGTGTGTGTGTGTGTGTGTGTGTGTGTGTGTGTGTGTGTGTGTGTGTGTGTGTGTGTGTGTGAGTGTGTGTGTGTGTGCATGCTTACCTTTCCACACTGTCTGCATTTGCCCTCCTGTCTTCGTCTGTGAACCCAGTGATGTCTCAGTATGTTCTGCTGTTGGGAGAGACAGATGCAGAACATAATCACATTTTTTTCGATGCTAACAGAATACTTACTAATTATTTCCTCTCAGATGTACACAGTTACTAACACACACACACACACACACACACACACACACACACACACACACACACACAAACTTACATCTCTGAGGCAGCGGGATCCTCCCTCTCTGAAAGTTGGCTTGCATCTAAAGTTGATCTGGAGAGAGAAGAACACAAGAAAAGAAAAGAGAGAGGATAACTAAACTAAACTAAGATTTTTGGCACAAACATGAAATCAT
Source organism: Scomber japonicus (assembly GCF_027409825.1). NCBI lineage: Eukaryota > Metazoa > Chordata > Actinopteri > Scombriformes > Scombridae > Scomber > Scomber japonicus. Next base: position 20,227,268 of record NC_070600.1, on the reverse strand, counting down.
AGCAGTTTATATATATTAAAACATTTGTACTATAAAAAGGTAATATCTAATTTAAAACCTGATATAAATAATTAACGAAGCATCTAACTTGCCAAAACTAGCCCAAATATAAATATGCGTTTATGTGGGCGTGTTGTTACGGAAACAAGCGAGAAGATGAAATATAATCTGAGAAGTTCAGTCCAGTAATAGATCCAGTTTGACATCACAATACTACTCACCAGTTTATAATACTGTGAGATGGGAATTTACAAATCTGTCAAGTTATACTGGCAGCAATCCTTTTCTTTTATTGTTGAATGTGATAGAAACAGTTTTTACTACTATTATTATTTGACTGGCCAAAAAAAGCTGTTAATGTAGCATTACTCGAGGCTAAAATAAGACAAGATAATGAGTCCCATGATGGGTCAAAATTAAAGTGTTACAGCAGCAAAGTGGATAGTAAAAATAGAATGAATAATAAATAACAAGTAAGTAAAAAACAAGAAATATGAACGATAGGAAATAGAAATAGTAACTGTATATTAAGAGGAATATTGGTGTAATGATAATATGTGTGTGATATTGATATTACAGCAGATTTTAAAGTATATTTCATAGTTGAACAGAAAGAAATATTATACCCAAACTACTGATATTGCACTGTGAGCCGCTGTGTTAGAGTTGCTGCTTTGCCAATTAACAGTGAAATGAATGAGTAGGCTATTCTGTCAGTGTAAAGTTGTGTGAATTGATAAGTGTTGGAAAAGTTTAATGACTTTTCTTTAAAGCATTTTTTCAACTTTTTCAATTTTAAGCCATTAAATTAACTGAGGATGTCAAATTAACACATAATTTTACCACATCCTGTAGCAAACATGCAAACATGCTACCCACCAATACGCACATCTGGTTTAAGTAGAAAATGACTCATGCATGTTTTTAGGTCTAAATCGAGCTCAAAAAACAGAAGAGGAACGCTGTTAGCAAGAAACTTCTCAAATAACTGTCAAAATTCAGATAAGATAAGCTCTCTCTGTATGCGTGTGTGTGTGTGTGTGTGTGTGTGTGTGTGTGTGTGTGTGTGTGTGTGTGTGTGTGAGACCTTTTCTAGTTGCTCCATGCAGCTGGTGTGAACGACGATCTTGCAGGCAGCACATTTCTTCCTGGGGGCCGACTTCTTAAAGGAGACAACAGAGACAAAGCACAGAGGGAGGTGAGAGGCACAAAAACACTGAAAAACACACACAAGGCAACAAGAACATGCACAATAATGCTTACAGATGATAAAAAAAGTAGATAAAAGACACACAAACACACACAGAAACGCCTCTAATAACAGCATTAGCAGCATGATGACACTCCAGACATGAAAAGAGACGCTTTGACTTCAAAACTCAAGCCCCAAATAATGCACTTATTTTCCCAATTACTAAATTATTAAGCCAAAAAAACACACACAAATGAAACCTTTAACCCTCCTGTTGTCCTCAAGTCAAGGAAGGAAGGGAAGGAGGGAAAGGAGGGAGGAAGGAAGGAAGGAAGGAAAGGAGGGAGGAAAGGAGGAAGGAAGAAGGAAGGGAAGGAGGAGGGAAGGGAGGAAGGAAGGAGGAAGGAAGGACGGAAGGAAGGACGGAGGAAAGAAGGAAAGAAGGAAGGAAGGAAGGAAGGAAGGATGGAAGGACGGAGGAAAGAAAGATGGAAGGAAGGAAGGAATGAAGGAAGGAAGGAAGGAAGAAACGAAGGAGCAGTCAAAACAGACGGGGTCAATTTGACCCGGGAAGACGACAGGAAGGTTAAATTAGAAATGTGAGAAAAAGTCAAACCAGGAAATGATATAAAATTAAAAGTGAAACAGTGAAAGATCAAAGTGGTGTTTGCTGCCCTTCACTACACCACTACTCATTACAGGTGATGTTATGACGGAGGATAATGGAGCGGTCGATGGGTTCACTCTTGACTTTTCACACTGAGCAACACTTAACAGCTGCTTTATGTATCATAACATAATACATTTGGCCTTTAACTCTCACATCTCATTGGTTAGCAGATGCTAATGTGCTCAAGTGCTTCCACAAAATCCTCTTTTAACATTTAAAAAAAAAAATCACATTAAGAAAGCTTAACGTTCCTCTGCAGGATGCATCTTTGATAACGTGATTAAAGTCAACTGCAGCAGCGTAAATGGAGGAATTTTACCAGAAACTTGCTTTTTTTTTGTAGCTTTAGTTTGGTTATTTATGTTAGTTGACATTCAGCCTCTTCATCATCTTCATCATTCTTTTGTATCGAGGGGAACGTTATCCTACAGTCATGGTTTTAACTTTTACATACTGTTCATATTCTGACTCATTATCAGTCTCTACATCAGTTCACATTCATACATTCACCATCGGTCATTAATGAAGAGCGTATACAATTTATTTATGGGGGGAAAAGACATTTAAAATCACTATTTTATGATCCGGGAGAACATTTAAAAAAAAACTTTAAAAAAACGTATCTTTTTACTAAAGCATTTTGTCTTTTATATGTTCTCCTTTAACCTTTTCTTTTTCTTTTTTCTTTTCTTTTTTACTCTGTAGCACTTTGAGATTGCTGAAATGTAAAGTGAAATACAAATTAAATTGTATTATTATTATTATGTAAAGAATACACCAACATGCTTGAATGGTGATTTTCTCTTTCTTCTTATTTCTTAGTTAATCTATGTTTTATTTTGTATTTTATATCTGTTTTTATTTAGTTTCCCCTTTAAATGTATATTAACGTCGATCCTTTTTCACCTGTTTCAATGTTTTTATTGTATCTTTATCATTTTATTTTTAAACCCCTATCATTTATTCTAAGTGCTCTACTTGTTTGCACTTGTTTTGAGCTGCATTTCATGTATGAAAGGTGCTACAGTATATACATAAAGTTATCATTATCAAATTTGGACATTTTCATGTATCAGCTGCACCAAAATTTAAAAAATGATACTTTTTATCTTCTTTTTTTGCATATTCAGGATCACAATAGGAAAAGTCCACCTGGAGGAAATGAGTATTGGGTGTTTTTACAGCTCTTTAATGTAAAAACAGGTCAAATTTGACCCTGAACAAGTGTAACGATTAATAGTTTAACTCTCAAAAGATGACAGGAATTAAATACCACTACTCTCACTTCATTACTTTCATCAAGAGTGTTAAAATTCATAAAACAACCTCTTTAACAACAACAACAACACTTTCTAAGAAAAGACTGGAAGGAAGAGACGACCCCTCACTCTATTTTGAATAATTACAAAGGTTGGGCTGACAGTTAATACGGCCTCAGAGGGAAAGAGTTAGTTAACTGTGACCCTCCTCCAAACTACGGGAGACCCCCGCCCCCGAGGGACCGCGACAGACTCAACAGCGAGGGTCACATGAAGGGTATGGCAGCTGAGCGGGATAATTTGTTTGCATGTTTACTCCAATTAACTCATCTTAGAGAGGACGCTGTCAGTAGATTTGACAATGTTGTTGCCCCCCCGACTCTCTGAAACCCACTCCCCAAATCTCTCCGTCATTGTACTGACCTCAGCAAAGACAAAACTTTTAGTCCATAAAAGTCATAGCTGGAAATTCAGCTGGTTATCTTTTTACTAAACTAGTATTGACCTGTGCCCTTTTTTCATGATCTCATTTCTACTCAGGCAGATTCTGATCACAGCAGGTTTTTTAGTATGTTGACTGCGATAGATCCGTACCAGAGCTGAGAGGGAAAGTTTGTGCCCCGGCCGCCCTGTTAAAAACCAGACAAGCCTTTTCTGGTTTTTCTGGGTCATGGATCAAATATGGTGTCGCTCATGTCATGTAATGGAGACTCCCCACGCCTCCCTGCTAGATTACCTATTGGCTGATTCATATCTGGATCAATTTTTTTTTTTTTTAAATTTGGCACTTGACACTTCAAGGGTTAAGTGCTAAGGACTCTTTTATATTGTTGTGTTTGTTGTGTTTGTCTTTTTATCTTATCAATGCAGAGAAAGCTTAACAAAAATGTCACAGTACTGCTGGTATAATGACCATAAGCTCATCTAATTTTTTTCTGCTTTTTTTATTTTGTTTGGGAAAGGCATTTTCCATCAGAATCAACAGCACAGAAATACAGAATTGGTATTTTCCATAGTCCTTTTCCTGTTTATGCATATGGGTGAGCAACAAGAGTCAACAAAGGACACAGTTTGTGTGGGGAAGGACAGTCCTCCTGGTCCTTCATGAGCATCCATTGTCACTTTCCTGAGAACATGTCCTTATATATTCCACTAAATATGAAAAGTTTAGCACATTTACACACATTAACCTCTCTCTTCAACCCACATGCTTACAACCGTCATAGTTGTAGTTTCTGCATCAACATATGAACAATCTTAAAAAGACAACTATGTACATTAAAGTGAGGGAACTTACTTATTGTTATTTCCATCTTTTTTCAGCTTTTTAAAATCCTGCTTGTAAAGTGTTTTATGATGACCGTGATGAAGGCCGCAAGCCGAAACACGTTGGTCTATAAATAAAGTTCTCCTAAACTACAATCTGTTTCTCCTTCTCCACTCAGGCTAATTGTTTGCATCCCATTTTGGGGGGGAGCTGGCTTTTCTACTTTTATTTATTTATTTTTCATATCTCCTTTGCTGTAGAGTTTTCTTAATATTCAGGACACCTTCAGTTGTCTCTGTCCGTCATGTGACCCTCGCACTACTCATCATCATCATCATCATCGTCATCGTCATCATCATCATCTCCCTGCAAGCTACTGTGTCGGTTTATACACTCATAGCATAGTTACTTTAAATAGTCTCTGCAGCCTCCTTTTAGACTGGCAGGATTTTCCCCTTGATGATTTAAAACGAAACCAGCCGTTTGCAGCTGAGCGCAGGTAGGAATGTGCTTATTCATGTCGTCCGTGACTGTCAAAGCAATCTGAGATTCCACTGAAGGCAGATTGTCCGTTTAAGTAAGCGAAAAAAAAACACACAAAGAATATTTATTTAACCCTCCTGTTGTCCTCAGGTCAAGGAAGGAAAGGAGGAAGGAAGGAAAGGAGAGAAGGAAGGGAGGAAGGAAAGAAAGAAAGGAGTAAGGACAAAAAGAGGAAGGAATTTAGGAGAGAAGGAAGGGAGGAAGGAAAGGAGGAATGAAGGAAGGAAGGAAAGGAGTAAGGAGGGAGGGAGGGAGGGAGGAAGGAAGGAAAGAAAGGAGTAACGAGGGAGGGAGGGAGGAAAGAAGGAAGGAAGGAAGGAAGGAAGGAAGGAAGGAAGGAAAGGAGTAAGGAGGGAGGGAGGAAGGAAAGAAGGAAGGAAAGAAGGAAGGAATGAAGGAAGGAAGGAAGGAAAGGAGTAAGGAGGGAGGGATGAAGGAAAGAATGAAGGAATGAAGGAATGAAGGAATGAAGGAAGGGAGAAAGGGAGGAAGGAAGGAAAGGAGTAAGAAAGGAAGGAAGGAAGGAAAGGAGTGAGAAAGGAAGGAAGGAAAGGGGTGAGAAAGGAAGGAAGGAAGGAAGGAAGGAGTAAGAAGGAAGGGAGGAAGGAAGGAAGGAAGGAAGGAAGGAAGGAAGGAAGGGAGTAAGGACGGAGTGAGGAAGGAAAGAAGGAAGGGAGCAAGGACGGAAGGAGGAGGGAGCAAAGAAAGAGGGAGGAAGGAAGGAAGGAAAGGAGTAAGAAAGGAGTAAGAAAGGAAGGAAGGAAGGAAAGAAGGAACAGTCAAAATAGATGGGGTCAATTTGACCCGGGAGGACGACAGGAGGGTTAATGAAAGTTATGACAGTGAGAGATGATAGCGGTCTGGTCTGTTACAGCATCACCGTCCCTGAATGTGTCATTAAAGTGTATTTATGGTCAATATTAAAGGTTATTCCCAGCTCTTGTTGTTCCGTGTTAAAAGGTGTCGGCACAGAAGAGAAAGCATCTGTAATACCTGTAATTTAAAAGTGCTTTTCAAACAGCTGTGCATACTTTGTGGTTAAAAGCAACTTGAGGGAAAAAAAAAAAACACATCTTTTTTTTTCCTCATCATCTGCTTTCTGAGTCATTTCTTCTCGGCGCTGCACGGTTCATCTGAATGAGAGCGAGGCATCTTGTTTAAAATAACGCTACATTTTCTAGACGTTTAAAAAAGATCACGACAGGACTCACGAGGATCAGTTTCCAAAACACTCGGACCACCTGTTTCATCCGACGCTGCATGCTAATACTCTGACATCATGAATCATGCATTTGTTGTTTGTTTTTTGTACATTTTAAAATATGTGAAGAAGGAAAAAATGAACTCCTGTAATGAATCTTAACTTTATGAGTCACTGGCAGCCTTGTTTTGAACATTATGTTTTAAGAAGTCACAGTTCAGTCTTTTCTTTTCCTTCCCAGTCTCCCTCAGCTGATGTAAAATTTAAGAAACGGTAGTAAAAAAAAAAAAAAGATGAATTATTTCCCCCGCTGCTGCAACACCGGAGCAATAGTTAATCTTCTCCATCTATCGCCTGTTTTGTGACCCGTGTTTCACCTCCTCTCAGTCACACCTGCTTGATAACCATGTTGCTCTACAAGCTTTTAAAAGCAGGTGGCGTTAAGTATTTTCCTGCTAAAGTCATCAATCCTTTGCCAACTGAAGTGATGTCACAACAAGCCATTTAAAGAGATTGATTTATTGGTCTAAACCTACTCCGCTGCTACATTAAGGAGACGTAATGACCCGAGCTGCTGCTTTAGAAAATACAAACCACTTCCTGAGAAAACCAGCAAGAGTCAGATGGATGACACGACACTATTATACTATTACCTGACATTTTAACACATATTAGTAGAATAGCAGAAGTACTTATTATAACAATATAGAATAAAATTGACCAGTTACCAACACACTTCACTCTAGTGCTGGGCGGTATGACCAAAAATGTATATGACGGTATTTTTCAAAATAAAAGCGGTTTCACTGTATATGACGGTATTTTTTTTTCATGCATAATCAGCTGTTCACAACATCTTCTACTGGTTGAGAGAGGAAATACTACTCTACTGAAGTAGATTGACTTAGGATGGACTATTTTACTGTCATATATATGAATATTCGTAATATCAGAGCTGCCAACATTCCCGTTTTTCCTGTATTTCAGACTCATCTCCAGAGGCTCTCCCCCGTTTTGTCTTTTCTACCGGGAATCTCCCGTAATTTACAGCCCCAACTTTGTTTGTTAATGATAACAAGAAGAGCACAATAACAAAGGTTTTATTTTGAAAGCTTAGACAGGAAGCCACCGTAGCTCTGTTAGTTTGACAGAAGCTGAAACACACGGCGAAATGTTTTTAACTGTAAATAAAAGTGCAGAGTGTCATTTTTTGTGCTGTTATTAAAGAGGAAACATAACTAAATGAAATGTTAGTGTCACGGTTGTCTTGTAGGATCTCAGATGCTTTTTTAACCTTGATAAGAATTCAATTCTTACAATATTATATTATTTTTTGAATTGCTTAATATGTTTATTTATGCTTGACTTTTTGTTTTTGTGAATGATATTCTGTTTTTTAA
>NC_070600.1:20215115-20219236 GCF_027409825.1 Scomber japonicus | reverse complement strand
TTGTGTATGATATTCTGTTTTTTAATTTGCTTAAATGGTACATACTGGATTATGTGAAGCAGAGTGTAACTTTGGTTTGGAAAGGTGCTATAGAAATAAAGTTTATTATTATACTTCACTATGAAGTAATGAAAAAGATATAGAAGTAGTCTAAGATAATGGTCAGTGTGTGTTTTAACTACTCACTGCGGTCTTTAGCAGGCAGGTATCTTCTCCCAGGTAACAGAGCTCTCCAGAGCAGCTTGTCTCCATCCACAGGTGATCTCCGTTCACTGCGTTCTCCTGCAGAGAGAGAGAGAGAAGGGAGAGAGAGAGAGAGACAGAGAGAGAGAGACAGAGACAGAGAGAGAGAGAATGAGAGAGAGAGAGAGAGAGAGAGAGAGAGAGAGAGAGAGAGAGAGAGAGAGAGAGAGAGAGAGAGAGAGAGAGAGAGAGAGAGAGAGAGAGAGAGAGAGAGAGAGAGAGAGAGAGAGAGAGAGAGAGAGAGAGAGAGAGAGAGAGAGAGACATAATGACATAATAACTCACATTATCCTGGTGCGTCTCTCGCTCAGATTATTTTCAGTCACATTAAATGGTAACCATATGCACATAAACACTCTGCCGTGAGAGCGGTCAAGACGTGTGTCAAGCACATAATTGTCGCCGTTAAGTAGGTGGGTAATTTCACGACGCATGTTAATTTAATGCGCTAATCAAAACACGACTGGAGCTGCCGATTCAAGTGTGCACGACACACAAGGAACACATGCATAGAAGCAAATGGAAATGTGTGTGTGTGTGTGTGTGTGTGTGTGTGTGTGTGTGTGTGTTTATTCTATACCTTTAAAATGGTGAGTTGCTGCTCCCCTATTTTATTTGCCCATTGTGGGACTAATAAAGGAATATCTTATCTTATCTCTTGTCTTTATTTACAGCTTCTAATACAAACTATTTGTCTGTGTCATTATATTTTCAACTCATCTGATTATAAGCATGAACACAGATGCAGTTGAGCTCATTTCAATGTTATATTTTAGAGCAGTGGCACAAATTAAAGTCCAACTTCTCTGCTGTTGAGCTCAAAACAGAACCTAGTTAACAATAAGTGTAGCTGCTTTATTTCACTAGGTAATCAAAAAGGTCAAAATCTACATAACATTACATCATGCTTGTGTTGAGGAATGAAGAAGTAGTGTTGAAACTCCAATTGTGCACTCTTCCCATATGACGTAAACTATATATGAGGAAATACATGTTAAATAATAAATATACATAAAACGATGGCATCAGCTCAATAAAACTGTCAGTGGTTTAATCCTAAAGGCCTCTCAGACTTATGAAAGTTTAATCTTTTTTATTAAAACCTTTAAACATCAGATTAAAATGTGTTTTTGCAGACATTAGCAAACTGGCTGCATTCACTGCCAGTAAAAAAAAAAATAATAATAATAATAATATGTGATAATTGTCACATATTGATGCAGCTATTACTGAGAATAATGAGAAGTAACCAGCTGGCCAAACAGAGCTGGACTGTGATAAGAAGCTGTCTAATCTTCTTCCTTATCTTTTCTCTCTGGCCTCTTTCAGACGCTAAATCGTGGCCAAAATTGCTTCAGCCACTGTAGTTAATCACTTTCAACGTCCATTTGTACTCTCTTCCATTTCCTCTCTGTGTATCTTGTGGTCCTCTACAGTACATTAGATAGATGGTGGGATTGATCCAGTCGTCCAGCAGTCATGGAAACTGTCCAGACCCTCAGATGACAGATTGAGATTTTGACTGATGTTATTGTGAAAAACCTGCTTTGCCTAAAACTACCTTTTAAAAAGGGGATGAATAAAGTATTGTTAAATGAAATTATGTATATGCATAAAACACATCAGCTGTATTATACAGTACTGTAAATAACGACAAGCACTTCCTGCCTCATTGGAAAACGTCTATAACTCCTTAATGAAATCAGCTCCTTGGTGTATAATAATGAGTGATTAAGTATATTGACTTTGTGTGTGTGTGTGTGTGTGTGTGTGTGTGTGTGTGTGTGTGTGTGTGTGTGTGTGTGTGTGTGTGTGTGTGTGTGTGTCGTGCAGAGAGCTAAAGGCCAGCGATGACGTGGTGGAAGTGTCCCTGCAGACGGAGCCTGACAGGAGCCTCAGATGTGAGCCGACAGCAGTTTGTCTACTTACACCTCCCAATTAATAATACAGCACCTTTTATTTACTATTCATTAGTGATGCATGATTGATTTGGAGCCTAACTTAAACTTTACAGCATAATAATCTAAATCATGATCAGTTGAGACTTTAAATCTCCCACACTGACCACAAGGTGAACTTTAATGCCTTGTATATTGTTATTTCGTTGAGTTTGAAGCATTTTTGAAGATTTTTTTTCGAGCCTCCGAATTGAAAACCCTCCGACAGACTTTGTTGATTCTTAAGTAAACGTCTCCCCTCTGTCGCTGTTTTTCTGGTTGAATCAGATGAAGAGTGAAGCACGCCTGTCTTCTGTTAAATCCGCTGTAAATACCGTAAAGTTGGCAGTGCTTACTTTTTACTGCATGAGGCTTTTCAGAAAGAGACGACATCATGATAAACTCTGATTAAAAAAAAAATGAAGAAAACTGAAGACTGAAGCTGACAGAAGATCAGATTTGGGAGTACCTCAGCTGAAATGGACAAACATGAATTTTCCTCAACGTTAATGTTTATTTTAATAGTGTGAAATGTTATTTTATAATCATTTATTCACCATATTTTTGACCCTCAGCGTCTAATTTGCAATGTTATTTCCTGACATTTATTCAGAGTGCTTTCTTTCCATAGCATCCTGGCATTTCCCTGAGCATCGACGCCCAGCTGAAGCCTGTAACCTACATCTCTGTAGCAGGAACGTGTTTTAAAAATGTCTCTTTAACTCCGGCGACGAGCTTCACAGATGAAATCCATTAAATTCTGCCAGATAAATCCCTGATAAAGTCACGTCCCCGCTAAATTGCTGACACATAAAGCTCTCTTTTTTTCCCCCCTTTTTTTCGCTCGAGTTATCAAAACATTCGGCGGTAATGATCAAGAACATAAAAAGGAAAAATTGCTGCTTTTCATTTCCACATGAACATACGGCCGCTGAAACCAGTCTGCTTGCAAAATCTGTTGGTGTGAAAATCAAAATGTCAGTCAGTGACTCAGCCAGACAGAACGAGAACAACAGAGACTGGGATGGCTCTTTGTGTGTGTGTGTGTGTGTGTGTGTGTGTGTGTGTGCTGTCATTGTCCCTCTATGAGTGTATATGCATGATGAATTATCATACTTACTTATTATTGTCCATTTAAGTTCATTTAAGTACAATAAGTACACAATCTATCATTCAAAATCATAAGAAACAAGATATATATGCTATAAATAAACATAATTACGAGGCAATATAGTATTAATATATTATAAAATAAGTGTGTGTGTGTGTGTGTGTGCTGTCATTGTACCTGAATGGGCGCATATGGATAAAAAATGTACTCATTATCGTGCATTTAAGCTCTTTTACAGTAGGTACAGGATCATTAAAAATCACAAAAAACAAGATATATATGTAAAGACATGGCAGTATAGTATTATATTAAAAGATAAGTGTGTGTGTGTGTGTGTGTGTGTGCTGTCGCTGAGTGTATATACATGATGAATCATTATCATACTCATTATTGTCCATTTAAGTTCTTTTAAGGACAAAAATGAATCAGCTATAAAGCGTACAGTAGAGTATTATACAGTATAAAATAAGTGTGTGTGTGTGTGTGTGTGTGTGTGTGTGTGTGTGTGTGTGTCTGACCGTCCAGTCCACGCCGGCGCGGAGCTCCTTGTTGGGGCCGTTGGATGCGGGCGGCAGGGAGGGCTGAGGTGGACCGAGGTGCTGGAGGCCTGAACGAGAGATGGCTTTCCTATAAAAAAAAAAAAAAAAAGCAGAAGAGAGAAATTCAGAGAGAGAGATTCACTTCATCAACACGTAGTTTGCCTGTAACGAAATGTAAAATACAGCTCAGTCATCCTTACTGGTGGTGACACAGCTCTTCTACTCCCACCACCACCACCACCACCACCACCAGAGTGTCTAAGAACTAGATTTTAGTATGTTTAATTAATTA